>NC_085138.1:304882496-305182496 GCF_035046485.1 Aedes albopictus
CTATTTCATCGATAGGATCAGCAAAACTGCAACTACTTGTGGGAAATTCCGTTTTTGATACCAAATTTTACGTCGTTGAAAATCTCCCAGTTTCAGGAATAATTGGTGCAGATTTCATAAAACAGCACACTGTCTTTGTTAGTCAAAATTTTGACTATATTGCATTAAAAAAATGTGGAGACAGCAATAACCAACAGGAAGAACTGATCAGTGACAATCTAAGAAATCGTCAATATAATCGCAATAATGAAATCTCTTTCTTTAACAACACGCAATCGGAAATGAAAACAATGGCTAAGCGAAATGCAATAAATTTTAATGCAAGACATGAGAATTATAAAATCCAAAATTTTAACAGCATGGATTTACAAAACGAAGAAGAGGATTATCAAGTCACAAGGGAATTGGATTTGGATAGTGGTAGAGATTATGATTTATTGGAACACAAAAGCTGCCAAATGTTAAAAGGTCAAGAACGAATGAACAAAATACTAAGCATTGTGGATTTGAAACACCTTAACAATGGGTTGTTGGATGAAATCAAATGTATCATAAAACGCTACAATAATCTGTTTTTCATAGAAGGCGATGACTTAACTTACACGAACATGGCAACTCATGAAATAGAAACAACGACGAATATACCAATAAATAAAAGGCAATATAGAATGCCAGAGTCCACAAAAAGGCACATTGATGAACAAATTGATGAGATGCTGAAATTAAAGATAATCAAACCAAGCAAGAGTCCGTGGAATGCTCCAGTTTTATGTGTGCCCAAAAAGGATGACGCTAATGGTAACAAGCGATATCGAATTGTAGTAGATTTCAGAGCACTAAATACGATAACAAAACAATATGTGTTTCCGATTCCACTAATCAATGAAATTTTAGATAACATTGGAGATAGCCAATATTTTTCTTCAATCGATCTTAAGTCAGGATTCTATCAAATTCCTATTAACCCAAAAGATGCATCTAAAACAGCATTTTCAACATCTAAGGGACACTTTGAATTCAATCGCATGCCAATGGGTTTGAAAAACAGTCCATCAACTTTTCAAAAATTAATGAATACAATTTTATACGAAATTCAACCAGTCAAAGCTTTTGTGTATCTGGATGATATTGTTATTTTTGGAAAAACAATTCAGGAACATAATGAGAATTTATGTAAAGTTCTAGAAGCTCTTAAAAGGAATAATTTGAAAATAGAGCCTGAGAAATGCAATATTCTCAAAACAGAGATAAAATACTTAGGCCATATCATTGATAAGAATGGAATTAGACCTACAGATGAGAATATTAAAACTATTCAGAAGATGGAAAAACCAAAAACAATTAAAGGTGTTCGATCATTTTTAGGAACGGTAAATTTTTATGGAAAATTCATTCCTAATATGGCAGATAAGCGAAAACCGTTGAACAATCTGCTTAAGAAAAATGTAAAATTTAGATGGACGGACGAATGTGATGTAGCATTCAATCAGTTAAAAGAATGTTTAATATCGGAACCAATATTAGTGCGTCCAAATTATCAGGATACTTTCGTTATTACCACAGATGCGAGTGACTATGCTATTGGAGCAGTTCTCTCAAATGAGAAAACAACTGATCATCCAATTGCTTATGCGAGTAGAGCATTAATTGGAGCCGAGCTTCGGTACTATATAATTGAAAAAGAATTGCTTGCAATTGTATGGGCTATTGAATATTTTAAACATTTTGTTTTCAATCAAAAATTTATTGTGTACACGGATCATAGACCATTAATTGCCATATGGAGACTAAAAGAAAATTCTTCAACCCTTTCTAAACTAAGGTTGAAAATCCAGGGACTAAATTGTGAAATCAGATACAAGCAAGGTAAAGAAAATGTCGTGGCAGATTTCTTATCCAGGCTTGAACAGCCAAAAGTTGAGAAGGAAACCAATTCTCAACAATACAATGATGAAGAAGCACCAAAACAAGAGTCTAATTTAATTGGAGTTTTGACACGATTCCAAAAGAGATGCCAAAACCAGAATAGTATTGTTCATCCTCCAACACAATTATCAGAAAACAAATGTGATGCAGAGAAGCCTGATGACAAAGAAAAATCTGATGATAATCAAAATCAAAACCAGATGCAAAGCAATGACGATGATACGGCATTTAACGACCTAATGAACATTGATATTAATTTGGATGATTCATTAGAGGTGGAGCAAAATAAAGATGAGGAAGAAATTTTTGACTCAGAAGTTGATTATAATTTGCTCAAATTTAATAAAAATAAAATGAAATTGAACGAGGTGGATGCTACAATAGCAATTCTAAATAGCAGAACTGCATTCAAAGAGTTGCAGGAATTAATTGATCTACCACATGGATTTAAAGATTTTCTTTCAGGCGAAGTAATTTCCATGCCAAAAGATAAGATATGGGGAATTATACTAAATGGTTCTAAACAATCTGCTTTAGAATCTAGAAAGTTATTCAATACTTTGAGAAATATCCTACGAAATAATGTGGATTTTTCCAATTCTGGTACTAATATTCAAATAATCTCTTTCAGAAAAATAAAATCGTCGCAAGATTTTGACATATTATGCCATATTGCAAAAAAGTTTAATAAAGTTTTTCATTTGTATAGTTCTGATTCAGACAGAATGTTTGTGGAACCAGAAAATAGAGCAACAGTCCTGAAAGAATTCCATGATGCCCCACTTGGAGGACATGTTGGAAGCGAAAGAATGCTTAAACGTTTAAGACCATTATTTATTTGGGAAAATATGAAAAGAGATATTCAAAACTATGTTAGACAATGCGACTCATGCCAGAAAAATAAAATATGGCCGGCGAATCGAATACCAATGAAAATTACAACAACTTCAGAAGAACCATTTCAGAAAATCTATATGGATATTGTGGTTTTACCAGTGTCCGAAGAAAATAATAGGTATGGTTTAGTAATACAAGATGATTTGACAAGATTTTTAACAGTGGTGCCAATGAAAAATCAGGAAAGTTACACAGTTGCGAAAGCATTTGTTGAAAATTTTATTTGTCGTTTCGGTACTCCATTAGAATTAGTCACCGATAACGGTTCAAACTTTGTAAGTTCATTAATGAAAAATGTGTGCAAAATTTTAAAAATTAAAAAGATTACCACGAGTGCATATCATCCACAAGCTAATTTAGTGGAACGATCGAACCGGGAATTGAAAATTTACCTCAGACAGTACATTGTAAGTAATCCGTTAATTTGGGACGAATTACTACCATTTTTTTCGTTCGAGTATAATACGACAATCAATTCTTCGACAGGCTATTCCCCGTATGAATTACTTTACGGGAGAAAAGCGAGAATCCCAAATTCAGTTTATTGTTCAAATAACAATGAACTAAATTATGCAGACTACTTGGAAGAATTGAAAGCAAACTTCAAAAATGTTCATGGCAAGGCCAAAGAAAATCTTGTTGCTTCTAAAATTACACGAAAAGAAATTTACGACCGACAAACTAATAATTGGCAGCCGATGTGGGGAGAATTAGTTTTAGTAAAAACCAACCCAATTGGAGCAGGAAAAAAACTGCAAGAATTGTGGAAAGGCCCGTATGAAGTTGTAGACCTGCCGAGTGAGCAAACCACAATAATAAAAAATGGAAAAAAATTAGAAAAAATACACAATAATCGTTTGCGAAAATATAACGATTAGGCATTCATATTTTAAAATTTGAAAATCTAACCCAATATAGACATACCCATAGCGTAAAACTGAAATAAGTTACGTAATGAAAGATAATTGTATAATAAAAATATCGTTGCAGAAATAATTTGATTGACTGATTTGTCTTTATTGCAGTGTGCGTTCAAGATGCAAACGGTGCCCAAATGCGCTTCAAACGCGGTAACACAGTGTTACCAAAGGCAACTTAGCAACCATAGTCAATATCACCAACCTAGGTTTCAAATGCTCCCGCTGACATCGGGTTACTTGTTAGAAAATCTTACCGCATTTGGTGCTCCCGCATTTGATATTTGCATTTTGAAGGCACACAGCAATATTAAAGAGACTTTCAGCCCTTGGCTGGTTCGTCTTTATCCTAAACAATTGCAGAAATAACTATATTATATTTAAAAAAAAAAAAAAACCAAATATATATACATTAATCGTTTAACATAATTTATTTACATTTAACCATCATTTAACTCCGGACACGAATGCCACAGGGGTGGTAAAGTGTCCCAAATAAATACTAATAATAATAATCTTATATAAAATTTTATTAACTATAACACAAAATAACTATCTAAATTTATATTAATAACTGTATATCATAATATATTTTTATAACTATAATAATTTTCTCTCTCAATATTATTCAGTTTTACTACAGCTAATACATAAAGATTCTAATTTGGGAATATTTGTTTTCCTTGTTAATAACAAAGACATTGATCTAATTAAAACTAAATATTGTATATATACAAGAATATTAAAAATAAATAATATTAAAACCAACAAAAAAAAAAAAACAAAACATTTTTAGGTACACCACAAAGGGTATTTATCAGGTAAGTGTTTAAAAAAAAAATGAGTACTCCAACCGATCGCATATTTGCTTTGAACGCGTTATCCATTTGTAGATTGTGTTTTAGACAAAAAAGAGGTCTTATAGATATACAAACGGATTTATTACTCAATAATCTGATTGTGGGGTATCTAGGGAAAGGATCATATCTTAGTGACATGGTTACTAGGAAAATTTGCAAGAAATGTTCAAACAGAATAAAAAACATTGATGCATGTGTAAAATTTTTTAAAGAGGTAGATGAAGTTATGGAAGCATTTATTGAAAATGGATCAATAATTCCTATCATAAATGTACCAAAGCATGTTGGCAAAATTGACAGACAAATTAAAAAAATCATATCAAAAGCTACACAATGCGATGAAATTTCAAATAATCAAAATTTAGATCTGGAAAGGCAAGAAAATGAACAACGAAATATAAACTCAGAATCAGAGGCTGATACGACACCGTTAAAATTGGAAGAGCAGATAAATGCTAATTCGCAAAAAAATCAATTCGACCAAGGCATACCAATGGATATAGATGAAGATGAAGATTTAATATGGCAAGAAGAACTGTCATCGGAAATTGACGTTAAAGAATTCATGATAGATAATTGGACCTATGATGTGGATGAATATAAAAACACTGAATTAAGATCAAATGAATCTGAGGAATATATTTCCGAATAGAAGTAACATTCTGTACCATGATGCCACATTCTAAATCATGAAAAAGTTTTATCAAATTATTTAAGTTTGTTTGTTTGAAGAAATGATTGGACAAGGTTAGTGCACACCAGAATGAATGCGCAGGGTATGGACACGAGATGTTTGAGGATGAAAAATATGGAATTGTTTTTTCCACATTTCCGAGGTACAGAATGTCAATGGTATGGTAAACCAAGCTACCACCAGGAATACAACATTCCTGATTCATCAAGGTACTGTATCTTACGATACTAAAAAGTTCTTGAATGAATAAGACAATAATAATAAACAAAATGAGCATGCCATGAAGCATGAAATATCCACAAATATAAGAAAAATGAGAATAAGTACAAGAATAAACGAAAATGGCAGGGTCTGGTAAACCAAGCTACCACCAGGAATACAGCATTCCTGATTCATCAAGGTACTGTATCCAAGGATACAAATAGTTCTTGAATGAATATCAAATGAGCCATGAAAAAAAAAAAAACAAGCAATACCTAAGGTCCAGAAATAAAAAAATAATAATAATAATAAAAAGATGGTCTGGTCTGGTAAACCAAGCTACCACCAGGAATTGAAACATTCCTGATTCGTCAAGGTACTGTATCCAGTGATACAAATAGTTCTTGAATGAATAACATGACCATGAAACAAGAAACAATTCCAAATGAATTCGTAATGGTAAACTAATAAAAATATAAAAGGGTTCGGTTTGGTATACCCAGTTACCGCCAGGAAAAAAAAAACAACTTCCTGATTTCATCAAGGTACGGTACTGTAACAGTACGATAAAGTTCTTGAATGAAAAAAAAAAAACACAGCCAAATATTGCTCCCAAAGATAAGAAGAAGGCTGTCGGTCTTGCCTGTTCCAAATATTAAAAAAAAAGAAAAAAAGAAAATCATATAAACATATCATGAATATATAAAAAAAAAGATTTGATTTTAACATGCATCAATGATTCAAATCGATAATTTATGACCAAGTCGATATGAGGAAGAATAAGAATAAAAGTGCTGAAAACAAAAATAAAATCTAATAAACTATTTGTTCATCTACAGAAGAAGACGCATAAAAAAGCATTAATTGAAATTCAGCAGTACAAGCAACAGACACATAAGAGAGAAGACGAAGAGATGATAGGTCAAATGCAACGGACACAGGATGAAGAAGAAGCGATCGTGCAGTGGATGTTTAAGAACGAATGTGGGTAAGAAATCAGCAGACTCATCAACATATATATTTTTTTCAGGATCAATTGTAAGAGCTAAGTTCTCTTTTACCGAAAAGTACAAAATTAGAAAATATCGTCACATAAAAAAATATAGGGACGTGGGGATTATTTTTGCGAAAGTAATTTTTAAATGTTAAAAATGTTAAAGTTGAAAACTTTTTAATAAACTGTGTTAAATAAGAATTTTACAAAAAATCTTTAGAAAGGGATATTTATTTTATTTTCAACAATTTTAAATGTTGGAGAATTATTTTTTTCCATTTATGCTGGGGGATGAAAATTTCAATTAGCATGGTTTTTGTCAATTAAGGGAATTTGTTGGAAATTTTTTTCATAACAATTCATTAAAACGTGTGTTCAATAAAAATAAATCAATTGTAAAGTGCTCATAATCAATAACCAAAATAGTCGTTTGAAGCTTTTAGATGAATAAGAATCAAGAGAAAACGTAGGCCATTAGGAAGTGTGAATAATAAGACAATAATTCAAAGGCAACAAGTTTCAACCATACAAACATGGATGTATGGTAAATGAAAGAAAAAGTTCCAGAAATCAGCAACCAGAGGTCAACGAGCAACATCGGAACCGTATTAACAGGGATGTACGGTAATTGAAAGAAAAAGTTCCAGAAATCATCAACCAGAGGTCAACGAGCAACATCGAAACCGTATTAACAGGGATGTACGGTAATTGAAAGAAAAGTTCCAGCATCAACAACGAGTTCATGATTGGCGAGTCGATTAGGTTGGTCAAAAGGGTTAACTGAGCATCAAACATCAAACATCAGGGTCAACGGAGCATATCTTCTACAGTCAAAGCAAATTGTTGCAGAAAGTGTCAATACGCGGTTTTCAACCTCTTGGGACGAAAAATGATCGCAAATACTTTAAAACAAATCAGATGATTTTTCCCAAACACATCAACCATTTCATGTAATACCAATTTTCGGACGAGAAAACATCAAGATTCTTGTAGCTGGCATGTAATAAAGGATGGTTCAACAGTAGCATAACTCCAAAAGTTGCAATTGCCACTAGCAACGAACAATTTCCGCCAAAGAAATAGTCAAAATGTTCTTAGCTGAACAAGTATCAACAACACAACCAATTAGAGGAAGGATGACATTAAATTCATAAACGACAGATACAACAAACATTTCAGCAGAAAAAGCCACATTTTTCAAGCTGTCGTCACATACGCAAATTTCAACAGCATCCTAAGGCAGCAAGAACCAATTATCGATATACCGAAAAAAAAACACAACCAACAAAATACGTTTTTCATCACAATGATTTTAAGACTATTAATTGGAATCAAAAGGACAGTATGCGTGAACATCCTGTTTTCAATGGAACAGCTGTTAAAGCAAGTGGGCACAAGATTTTTCTCATGGTATAAACAGAAATAAGCAGAAGTTTCAAGAATCACGTAGAATTGAAATCCCAGACAAGGAGAAAATATCGTAACAAATGAGATCAACCATAAGAAGAAATCAAAGAAGCAGTATGGGGATCGCACAACAGTTAATGATAATCAGCGAAAAACACAACGACGCAACGAGAAGGAGATGCTTGGTTTTTGCCCTAATGACTCACTGAAAGACTCAGCCATGATCAACAACATCGAGACATCGAGATTCATCAAAAAGCAAAGTAATTTATATCACAATTCCGAGGCGAAGGAGGTAGCGGAATACGGAGTCAACAGTTGCCATTTGAATCACAGGTATGAGTCTAGTTAAATAAAAAAAAAATATTAGGAAAGAAGAAGAATAATAATCTAGTTTTAAAACTTGTAAGGATTAACATTAGCTAGAAAATGGTCAGCCAAGGATATTATCGAATCAGATTCAATAGAAACAAAACAAGAGCACTATAAATATAATATTTATAAGCAGAAGCAAAGCAGTATGTAAATCAACTCTTATTCGAAAAACGAAAAAACCTCATAGGACCAGAAACAGGACCAACATTTTAAAAAATTAAGAAATTTTAAGAAATTTCTTAATTTTTTTGCGGGAAAAGTAAGGGAATGCAACAAACCGCTGAATTGAGATTCAGCAATTTATTGCCAAGATGATAATTTTTGCCATTTTTCGGGAATGGGGCATACGTCACCCTTTTCCCCAATCAATTGCAACAATTTTGCATTTTTCGCTCATGACGAAATAAGGGATATGAAGAATGCCAAAGGAAAAAGATTTCTTGAGCCCACACGATGTGTGGAGCACAATGACACCAATTGTTAGAAACACGGACGGAAAGCGCCCAGAAGGAGAAGAGTCAGGAATTCAAGAATGACTCGAGAAAGGGAAACCAACATTTTGGGATCTCGGCTTTTAATTTATGGCATAAACATTGGGCATGGTTTTCAACATATGTTGAAGCCTTCTCTGCCTGTATTCGGGGTGACGAAATTCAAGTACCTACAGGGTTGTCTTGATGAAATAAACAATTGCCTAGAAATCCGATCGCTAACGACGGGAGGCTAGAACTACAGGTTTTTCTTTCGGGTCGTAAATTATACAAGACTTCACACGCAGAGGATTTTTGCTGATTATGCAACAACCTCAAGCCGATATGGAAATGAAGGGATGATCGTAAAATGGGTTGAGAAGAATGATCTGATTGTTTTTGCAACAAGAAAAAGCTTGGAAATGCATAACCTTCCCCGAAAGAGAAAGGTAATCACAGACGACGATCATAATTGGATTGTAAAATTATGTTTATGGACGACCGTCCACGCATCCATGCTTAGAAGGCGTGAAAACTCTAACGCATGAGTGATCGTAAAACTAAGACGGGTGACGAAGAAAAGTAAACACTATAAATTTACGATCGCCCGATGCGTTCATGAAAAATCAAGTTCGGGGATGATGATGGTTGGTGTGGCCCTTGATGACTCAGCCACTAAGGGAAGAAATTTTGAGATTGAATTCGCGAGTAATTTCGCTCTCCTCAGAATTTTGGTATGATCTCACAGATGTGAGAATGTGGATGGGGGATGCTATGATGCATCGGAGATTTAGCCTTTCTGTATTCTGTTTTGGGGAGAGTTGTTGGAAGGTCCGAATCTCAGAGGTGAGAATAAATTGACCATTCGATCTGGAGGCTCAATTAATCTCGCAGATGTGAGATGGCGAAATGGGGGCATAGGGAAAATTGATCATCCGTGTAGGGGAGAGATTAGAATTGCTCTCACGGATGGGGGAGATGCAAATATTAGAAAGGAGCGTAATTAAAAAATCAATTACGCATGGGGGCATTGGGAAATTAATTTCTCTTTGGTATGGGGAGAGTCCTGGAGAATCTTTGATCAGGAGAATAAGAGTTGATGGTTAGGGAGAGGACCCCTATATAAAGGGTTGCAGATCCAAGGATCGCGGCGGCTGCCACTGCTGGTCTCGTCATATTATTTTTTTTTTCCTAGAAGTTTCTGTAGTCAGTTTAGTTTAGGCTGTTAGCAGGTGTTTCAGTTTTCAGTGCATTTAGTCAATGAGTCAGTTAGTCGGGTTTTTCTTGTAAGACATTATTTTTGTTAAAAAGAAGAATAAAGTGGTGTAGTGTTAACAAGTGTTGGTGAATCTATTGAAATGATGACATATCTTTAAGACAGCGAGTTCGAATTACTAAGTATCGGTTGCAATTTGGAAAGTGAGTGGGGTCGCGATTCGGTTACAGTTGGTGACAGCGAAAAAGAATTTCAGATTAAGATGAAATTTGGTGCGTCATTTTTGACTGGTGCAAAACTGTGCAATTTAAGGAACTGTTTGGGCGTGAATAAAAAGTGAATAAACTCTTTTTAAACTCTCTTTAGGCCTTTCAAGGTGGTTTTACCTTTTTATTGGTGTGCGAAACTGTGCAAATAATAAAAAAAAACCGGACTACGTACAAATAAAACAGCAGTGGAAATAGTTTACAACACGTTGAAGTAAAAGACTCATCAAGAAGAAACTTTCAAAACAAATCAAGAAACATTTAAAAAAAAAAAAAAACACGGACTACTGTGAGTGTTAAAAATGCGTCAATCACTAGTTTGCTTTTGGTGAGTAATAATTTATCTAATCTTTGTATTTTGTCTAAGCTTCAATCTTCCCTTATTTTTTTTTTCTCCACGAAAAGAATCTCAAAAATTTGCAAATATGTCGAATATGGAGACTATTGAAACTTTTATTTCCGAAGAATTGTCGAATATTAGGAAAAGTATTAACAGGCCAAGATCTGCCGAAAACACGGAAGAAAAAATATCTTATTTTACAGGATGGTTTGAAGAATTTGATAAAATCTTCAAAAAGAATGTTAATAAAATGGATGAAGCACAGAAGACTAAATATTCAGAACAATATAAAAGAGTGAAAGGAAAAGTTGAGGAGGCGTTGATGATTTTGAATGACAACAAAATATTAAAAGTCACATCTGAAACAAACGTACAAAATAATGAAGATAATGAAGGAGCAAAAGGAATATCTAACATTTCGACTCATACAGATAAAGAGGATTCAAAACAGACTGATAGCCCTAGCGAACAAAAAAATTACAATCCACAAAATATTTCACATCAAGATTTTGCCAATTTACTGAATGATAAATACAAACATGTTTTATTAGCAAATTCTGCAGCAGGCAGCTCAAATTTACCACTTCAGCCAGGCATTTCTGCAGCAGTTAATTACCATTTTCCAATGCAACTAGCTTTCCAGTGCATTCCGGAATTCAATGGTTCGCCTGAAGAATTGAATCCATTTTTGTATCAGATTGAATTTTTTGCAAATCAATTTCCTGCCAATGCTAATCATGCACCACTCATAAACATAGTGCTACTCAAATTGAAAGGAAAGGCAACGGCATATACAAGCCGAATTCAAGGCCCATCCTGGTTGGAAGTGAAACGAAATTTAATTCGGGAATTTTCAGCAAAACTTACTGCGGAAGAAATATTGCAGAAAATTGAAAAACTGGAACAAGGGTTTCAGGAATCTTTCAAAAGCTACAAAGAACGAGGTTTCAAAATACTGGAAGCAATAAGATCAATTGAACCACCAGGACAACTTCAACCATCGTTTGCGGAAAAAAGCTTGAAAATCCATTTTCTTAGTGGTCTAAGAAGCTCTCATCTCAAACTGCTCGCTAAAACACAGCGCGGATCATCTTTTGCCGATCTTCTGCTGTTTTTGGAAGAAGAATTTGTTGAATGTGAACAAATGGAAGATATAGGAAAAAGGCTTCGTAACATTAATTTTTCGGGTCAATATTACTCGAGGCAGAATCCCTCGAATTATCAGACCAGTAAACCTTGGCAGAGAACGAACGGACAAATGGAATCTAATGCATTCCGAAGAAATTTCAATAATTCGCAACAAAATCTTAGGAACGACAACAGATTTCAAGGAAACATGAACTCTAAAGTGAATTTTAATAACAATTCATACCATCAATTGAGACAAAATAATAATTTTAGAAATTTTAGCAATGAAGTAAATGAAAATCGAAACCGAAACAATAATTATCAACAATTATCATCTGCAAATCAAGAACGAAGATACAATCCACAAAATTTTAATAGACCATATAATGGCAGATATGGAAACCAAAGATATGATCAAAAAAACTAACTTATGGGGCTTTTAATAATACAAGCGTCCGAAAACCCCATACACAAAGAAAATTTAGAAACGGGCGCAACCCAATTCAACGCAATTATTATTACAACAAAGAGACAGTTGGCCCCAGCATTTACACATCAAGAGATCAAAATAATGAAGCAAAAATGCTTTCAGAATTTCAACAGCCTTATGAAATTCTATCTATTATTTTTACAAGGAAAAAGCAGTTCCATTTGAAAATTGCCACATTAAACAGACCAAATTGTCATGTAAACTATCTTCTCGATACAGGAGCATGCAGAAACCTGATTTTAAAAAAGTGTTTGTATGCGTGCGGCGTCTATAACATAAATCGAAAGGACAAAATCTTAATAACAGGTATTTGTAACACTTCTATTTCATCGATAGGATCAGCAAAACTGCAACTACTTGTGGGAAATTCCGTTTTTGATACCAAATTTTACGTCGTTGAAAATCTCCCAGTTTCAGGAATAATTGGTGCAGATTTCATAAAACAGCACACTGTCTTTGTTAGTCAAAATTTTGACTATATTGCATTAAAAAAATGTGGAGACAGCAATAACCAACAGGAAGAACTGATCAGTGACAATCTAAGAAATCGTCAATATAATCGCAATAATGAAATCTCTTTCTTTAACAACACGCAATCGGAAATGAAAACAATGGCTAAGCGAAATGCAATAAATTTTAATGCAAGACATGAGAATTATAAAATCCAAAATTTTAACAGCATGGATTTACAAAACGAAGAAGAGGATTATCAAGTCACAAGGGAATTGGATTTGGATAGTGGTAGAGATTATGATTTATTGGAACACAAAAGCTGCCAAATGTTAAAAGGTCAAGAACGAATGAACAAAATACTAAGCATTGTGGATTTGAAACACCTTAACAATGGGTTGTTGGATGAAATCAAATGTATCATAAAACGCTACAATAATCTGTTTTTCATAGAAGGCGATGACTTAACTTACACGAACATGGCAACTCATGAAATAGAAACAACGACGAATATACCAATAAATAAAAGGCAATATAGAATGCCAGAGTCCACAAAAAGGCACATTGATGAACAAATTGATGAGATGCTGAAATTAAAGATAATCAAACCAAGCAAGAGTCCGTGGAATGCTCCAGTTTTATGTGTGCCCAAAAAGGATGACGCTAATGGTAACAAGCGATATCGAATTGTAGTAGATTTCAGAGCACTAAATACGATAACAAAACAATATGTGTTTCCGATTCCACTAATCAATGAAATTTTAGATAACATTGGAGATAGCCAATATTTTTCTTCAATCGATCTTAAGTCAGGATTCTATCAAATTCCTATTAACCCAAAAGATGCATCTAAAACAGCATTTTCAACATCTAAGGGACACTTTGAATTCAATCGCATGCCAATGGGTTTGAAAAACAGTCCATCAACTTTTCAAAAATTAATGAATACAATTTTATACGAAATTCAACCAGTCAAAGCTTTTGTGTATCTGGATGATATTGTTATTTTTGGAAAAACAATTCAGGAACATAATGAGAATTTATGTAAAGTTCTAGAAGCTCTTAAAAGGAATAATTTGAAAATAGAGCCTGAGAAATGCAATATTCTCAAAACAGAGATAAAATACTTAGGCCATATCATTGATAAGAATGGAATTAGACCTACAGATGAGAATATTAAAACTATTCAGAAGATGGAAAAACCAAAAACAATTAAAGGTGTTCGATCATTTTTAGGAACGGTAAATTTTTATGGAAAATTCATTCCTAATATGGCAGATAAGCGAAAACCGTTGAACAATCTGCTTAAGAAAAATGTAAAATTTAGATGGACGGACGAATGTGATGTAGCATTCAATCAGTTAAAAGAATGTTTAATATCGGAACCAATATTAGTGCGTCCAAATTATCAGGATACTTTCGTTATTACCACAGATGCGAGTGACTATGCTATTGGAGCAGTTCTCTCAAATGAGAAAACAACTGATCATCCAATTGCTTATGCGAGTAGAGCATTAATTGGAGCCGAGCTTCGGTACTATATAATTGAAAAAGAATTGCTTGCAATTGTATGGGCTATTGAATATTTTAAACATTTTGTTTTCAATCAAAAATTTATTGTGTACACGGATCATAGACCATTAATTGCCATATGGAGACTAAAAGAAAATTCTTCAACCCTTTCTAAACTAAGGTTGAAAATCCAGGGACTAAATTGTGAAATCAGATACAAGCAAGGTAAAGAAAATGTCGTGGCAGATTTCTTATCCAGGCTTGAACAGCCAAAAGTTGAGAAGGAAACCAATTCTCAACAATACAATGATGAAGAAGCACCAAAACAAGAGTCTAATTTAATTGGAGTTTTGACACGATTCCAAAAGAGATGCCAAAACCAGAATAGTATTGTTCATCCTCCAACACAATTATCAGAAAACAAATGTGATGCAGAGAAGCCTGATGACAAAGAAAAATCTGATGATAATCAAAATCAAAACCAGATGCAAAGCAATGACGATGATACGGCATTTAACGACCTAATGAACATTGATATTAATTTGGATGATTCATTAGAGGTGGAGCAAAATAAAGATGAGGAAGAAATTTTTGACTCAGAAGTTGATTATAATTTGCTCAAATTTAATAAAAATAAAATGAAATTGAACGAGGTGGATGCTACAATAGCAATTCTAAATAGCAGAACTGCATTCAAAGAGTTGCAGGAATTAATTGATCTACCACATGGATTTAAAGATTTTCTTTCAGGCGAAGTAATTTCCATGCCAAAAGATAAGATATGGGGAATTATACTAAATGGTTCTAAACAATCTGCTTTAGAATCTAGAAAGTTATTCAATACTTTGAGAAATATCCTACGAAATAATGTGGATTTTTCCAATTCTGGTACTAATATTCAAATAATCTCTTTCAGAAAAATAAAATCGTCGCAAGATTTTGACATATTATGCCATATTGCAAAAAAGTTTAATAAAGTTTTTCATTTGTATAGTTCTGATTCAGACAGAATGTTTGTGGAACCAGAAAATAGAGCAACAGTCCTGAAAGAATTCCATGATGCCCCACTTGGAGGACATGTTGGAAGCGAAAGAATGCTTAAACGTTTAAGACCATTATTTATTTGGGAAAATATGAAAAGAGATATTCAAAACTATGTTAGACAATGCGACTCATGCCAGAAAAATAAAATATGGCCGGCGAATCGAATACCAATGAAAATTACAACAACTTCAGAAGAACCATTTCAGAAAATCTATATGGATATTGTGGTTTTACCAGTGTCCGAAGAAAATAATAGGTATGGTTTAGTAATACAAGATGATTTGACAAGATTTTTAACAGTGGTGCCAATGAAAAATCAGGAAAGTTACACAGTTGCGAAAGCATTTGTTGAAAATTTTATTTGTCGTTTCGGTACTCCATTAGAATTAGTCACCGATAACGGTTCAAACTTTGTAAGTTCATTAATGAAAAATGTGTGCAAAATTTTAAAAATTAAAAAGATTACCACGAGTGCATATCATCCACAAGCTAATTTAGTGGAACGATCGAACCGGGAATTGAAAATTTACCTCAGACAGTACATTGTAAGTAATCCGTTAATTTGGGACGAATTACTACCATTTTTTTCGTTCGAGTATAATACGACAATCAATTCTTCGACAGGCTATTCCCCGTATGAATTACTTTACGGGAGAAAAGCGAGAATCCCAAATTCAGTTTATTGTTCAAATAACAATGAACTAAATTATGCAGACTACTTGGAAGAATTGAAAGCAAACTTCAAAAATGTTCATGGCAAGGCCAAAGAAAATCTTGTTGCTTCTAAAATTACACGAAAAGAAATTTACGACCGACAAACTAATAATTGGCAGCCGATGTGGGGAGAATTAGTTTTAGTAAAAACCAACCCAATTGGAGCAGGAAAAAAACTGCAAGAATTGTGGAAAGGCCCGTATGAAGTTGTAGACCTGCCGAGTGAGCAAACCACAATAATAAAAAATGGAAAAAAATTAGAAAAAATACACAATAATCGTTTGCGAAAATATAACGATTAGGCATTCATATTTTAAAATTTGAAAATCTAACCCAATATAGACATACCCATAGCGTAAAACTGAAATAAGTTACGTAATGAAAGATAATTGTATAATAAAAATATCGTTGCAGAAATAATTTGATTGACTGATTTGTCTTTATTGCAGTGTGCGTTCAAGATGCAAACGGTGCCCAAATGCGCTTCAAACGCGGTAACACAGTGTTACCAAAGGCAACTTAGCAACCATAGTCAATATCACCAACCTAGGTTTCAAATGCTCCCGCTGACATCGGGTTACTTGTTAGAAAATCTTACCGCATTTGGTGCTCCCGCATTTGATATTTGCATTTTGAAGGCACACAGCAATATTAAAGAGACTTTCAGCCCTTGGCTGGTTCGTCTTTATCCTAAACAATTGCAGAAATAACTATATTATATTTAAAAAAAAAAAAAAACCAAATATATATACATTAATCGTTTAACATAATTTATTTACATTTAACCATCATTTAACTCCGGACACGAATGCCACAGGGGTGGTAAAGTGTCCCAAATAAATACTAATAATAATAATCTTATATAAAATTTTATTAACTATAACACAAAATAACTATCTAAATTTATATTAATAACTGTATATCATAATATATTTTTATAACTATAATAATTTTCTCTCTCAATATTATTCAGTTTTACTACAGCTAATACATAAAGATTCTAATTTGGGAATATTTGTTTTCCTTGTTAATAACAAAGACATTGATCTAATTAAAACTAAATATTGTATATATACAAGAATATTAAAAATAAATAATATTAAAACCAACAAAAAAAAAAAAACAAAACATTTTTAGGTACACCACAAAGGGTATTTATCAGGTAAGTGTTTAAAAAAAAAATGAGTACTCCAACCGATCGCATATTTGCTTTGAACGCGTTATCCATTTGTAGATTGTGTTTTAGACAAAAAAGAGGTCTTATAGATATACAAACGGATTTATTACTCAATAATCTGATTGTGGGGTATCTAGGGAAAGGATCATATCTTAGTGACATGGTTACTAGGAAAATTTGCAAGAAATGTTCAAACAGAATAAAAAACATTGATGCATGTGTAAAATTTTTTAAAGAGGTAGATGAAGTTATGGAAGCATTTATTGAAAATGGATCAATAATTCCTATCATAAATGTACCAAAGCATGTTGGCAAAATTGACAGACAAATTAAAAAAATCATATCAAAAGCTACACAATGCGATGAAATTTCAAATAATCAAAATTTAGATCTGGAAAGGCAAGAAAATGAACAACGAAATATAAACTCAGAATCAGAGGCTGATACGACACCGTTAAAATTGGAAGAGCAGATAAATGCTAATTCGCAAAAAAATCAATTCGACCAAGGCATACCAATGGATATAGATGAAGATGAAGATTTAATATGGCAAGAAGAACTGTCATCGGAAATTGACGTTAAAGAATTCATGATAGATAATTGGACCTATGATGTGGATGAATATAAAAACACTGAATTAAGATCAAATGAATCTGAGGAATATATTTCCGAATAGAAGTAACATTCTGTACCATGATGCCACATTCTAAATCATGAAAAAGTTTTATCAAATTATTTAAGTTTGTTTGTTTGAAGAAATGATTGGACAAGGTTAGTGCACACCAGAATGAATGCGCAGGGTATGGACACGAGATGTTTGAGGATGAAAAATATGGAATTGTTTTTTCCACATTTCCGAGGTACAGAATGTCAATGGTATGGTAAACCAAGCTACCACCAGGAATACAACATTCCTGATTCATCAAGGTACTGTATCTTACGATACTAAAAAGTTCTTGAATGAATAAGACAATAATAATAAACAAAATGAGCATGCCATGAAGCATGAAATATCCACAAATATAAGAAAAATGAGAATAAGTACAAGAATAAACGAAAATGGCAGGGTCTGGTAAACCAAGCTACCACCAGGAATACAGCATTCCTGATTCATCAAGGTACTGTATCCAAGGATACAAATAGTTCTTGAATGAATATCAAATGAGCCATGAAAAAAAAAAAAACAAGCAATACCTAAGGTCCAGAAATAAAAAAATAATAATAATAATAAAAAGATGGTCTGGTCTGGTAAACCAAGCTACCACCAGGAATTGAAACATTCCTGATTCGTCAAGGTACTGTATCCAGTGATACAAATAGTTCTTGAATGAATAACATGACCATGAAACAAGAAACAATTCCAAATGAATTCGTAATGGTAAACTAATAAAAATATAAAAGGGTTCGGTTTGGTATACCCAGTTACCGCCAGGAAAAAAAAAACAACTTCCTGATTTCATCAAGGTACGGTACTGTAACAGTACGATAAAGTTCTTGAATGAAAAAAAAAAAACACAGCCAAATATTGCTCCCAAAGATAAGAAGAAGGCTGTCGGTCTTGCCTGTTCCAAATATTAAAAAAAAAGAAAAAAAGAAAATCATATAAACATATCATGAATATATAAAAAAAAAGATTTGATTTTAACATGCATCAATGATTCAAATCGATAATTTATGACCAAGTCGATATGAGGAAGAATAAGAATAAAAGTGCTGAAAACAAAAATAAAATCTAATAAACTATTTGTTCATCTACAGAAGAAGACGCATAAAAAAGCATTAATTGAAATTCAGCAGTACAAGCAACAGACACATAAGAGAGAAGACGAAGAGATGATAGGTCAAATGCAACGGACACAGGATGAAGAAGAAGCGATCGTGCAGTGGATGTTTAAGAACGAATGTGGGTAAGAAATCAGCAGACTCATCAACATATATATTTTTTTCAGGATCAATTGTAAGAGCTAAGTTCTCTTTTACCGAAAAGTACAAAATTAGAAAATATCGTCACATAAAAAAATATAGGGACGTGGGGATTATTTTTGCGAAAGTAATTTTTAAATGTTAAAAATGTTAAAGTTGAAAACTTTTTAATAAACTGTGTTAAATAAGAATTTTACAAAAAATCTTTAGAAAGGGATATTTATTTTATTTTCAACAATTTTAAATGTTGGAGAATTATTTTTTTCCATTTATGCTGGGGGATGAAAATTTCAATTAGCATGGTTTTTGTCAATTAAGGGAATTTGTTGGAAATTTTTTTCATAACAATTCATTAAAACGTGTGTTCAATAAAAATAAATCAATTGTAAAGTGCTCATAATCAATAACCAAAATAGTCGTTTGAAGCTTTTAGATGAATAAGAATCAAGAGAAAACGTAGGCCATTAGGAAGTGTGAATAATAAGACAATAATTCAAAGGCAACAAGTTTCAACCATACAAACATGGATGTATGGTAAATGAAAGAAAAAGTTCCAGAAATCAGCAACCAGAGGTCAACGAGCAACATCGGAACCGTATTAACAGGGATGTACGGTAATTGAAAGAAAAAGTTCCAGAAATCATCAACCAGAGGTCAACGAGCAACATCGAAACCGTATTAACAGGGATGTACGGTAATTGAAAGAAAAGTTCCAGCATCAACAACGAGTTCATGATTGGCGAGTCGATTAGGTTGGTCAAAAGGGTTAACTGAGCATCAAACATCAAACATCAGGGTCAACGGAGCATATCTTCTACAGTCAAAGCAAATTGTTGCAGAAAGTGTCAATACGCGGTTTTCAACCTCTTGGGACGAAAAATGATCGCAAATACTTTAAAACAAATCAGATGATTTTTCCCAAACACATCAACCATTTCATGTAATACCAATTTTCGGACGAGAAAACATCAAGATTCTTGTAGCTGGCATGTAATAAAGGATGGTTCAACAGTAGCATAACTCCAAAAGTTGCAATTGCCACTAGCAACGAACAATTTCCGCCAAAGAAATAGTCAAAATGTTCTTAGCTGAACAAGTATCAACAACACAACCAATTAGAGGAAGGATGACATTAAATTCATAAACGACAGATACAACAAACATTTCAGCAGAAAAAGCCACATTTTTCAAGCTGTCGTCACATACGCAAATTTCAACAGCATCCTAAGGCAGCAAGAACCAATTATCGATATACCGAAAAAAAAAACACAACCAACAAAATACGTTTTTCATCACAATGATTTTAAGACTATTAATTGGAATCAAAAGGACAGTATGCGTGAACATCCTGTTTTCAATGGAACAGCTGTTAAAGCAAGTGGGCACAAGATTTTTCTCATGGTATAAACAGAAATAAGCAGAAGTTTCAAGAATCACGTAGAATTGAAATCCCAGACAAGGAGAAAATATCGTAACAAATGAGATCAACCATAAGAAGAAATCAAAGAAGCAGTATGGGGATCGCACAACAGTTAATGATAATCAGCGAAAAACACAACGACGCAACGAGAAGGAGATGCTTGGTTTTTGCCCTAATGACTCACTGAAAGACTCAGCCATGATCAACAACATCGAGACATCGAGATTCATCAAAAAGCAAAGTAATTTATATCACAATTCCGAGGCGAAGGAGGTAGCGGAATACGGAGTCAACAGTTGCCATTTGAATCACAGGTATGAGTCTAGTTAAATAAAAAAAAAATATTAGGAAAGAAGAAGAATAATAATCTAGTTTTAAAACTTGTAAGGATTAACATTAGCTAGAAAATGGTCAGCCAAGGATATTATCGAATCAGATTCAATAGAAACAAAACAAGAGCACTATAAATATAATATTTATAAGCAGAAGCAAAGCAGTATGTAAATCAACTCTTATTCGAAAAACGAAAAAACCTCATAGGACCAGAAACAGGACCAACATTTTAAAAAATTAAGAAATTTTAAGAAATTTCTTAATTTTTTTGCGGGAAAAGTAAGGGAATGCAACAAACCGCTGAATTGAGATTCAGCAATTTATTGCCAAGATGATAATTTTTGCCATTTTTCGGGAATGGGGCATACGTCACCCTTTTCCCCAATCAATTGCAACAATTTTGCATTTTTCGCTCATGACGAAATAAGGGATATGAAGAATGCCAAAGGAAAAAGATTTCTTGAGCCCACACGATGTGTGGAGCACAATGACACCAATTGTTAGAAACACGGACGGAAAGCGCCCAGAAGGAGAAGAGTCAGGAATTCAAGAATGACTCGAGAAAGGGAAACCAACATTTTGGGATCTCGGCTTTTAATTTATGGCATAAACATTGGGCATGGTTTTCAACATATGTTGAAGCCTTCTCTGCCTGTATTCGGGGTGACGAAATTCAAGTACCTACAGGGTTGTCTTGATGAAATAAACAATTGCCTAGAAATCCGATCGCTAACGACGGGAGGCTAGAACTACAGGTTTTTCTTTCGGGTCGTAAATTATACAAGACTTCACACGCAGAGGATTTTTGCTGATTATGCAACAACCTCAAGCCGATATGGAAATGAAGGGATGATCGTAAAATGGGTTGAGAAGAATGATCTGATTGTTTTTGCAACAAGAAAAAGCTTGGAAATGCATAACCTTCCCCGAAAGAGAAAGGTAATCACAGACGACGATCATAATTGGATTGTAAAATTATGTTTATGGACGACCGTCCACGCATCCATGCTTAGAAGGCGTGAAAACTCTAACGCATGAGTGATCGTAAAACTAAGACGGGTGACGAAGAAAAGTAAACACTATAAATTTACGATCGCCCGGTGCGTTCATGAAAAATCAAGTTCGGGGATGATGATGGTTGGTGTGGCCCTTGATGACTCAGCCACTAAGGGAAGAAATTTTGAGATTGAATTCGCGAGTAATTTCGCTCTCCTCAGAATTTTGGTATGATCTCACAGATGTGAGAATGTGGATGGGGGATGCTATGATGCATCGGAGATTTAGCCTTTCTGTATTCTGTTTTGGGGAGAGTTGTTGGAAGGTCCGAATCTCAGAGGTGAGAATAAATTGACCATTCGATCTGGAGGCTCAATTAATCTCGCAGATGTGAGATGGCGAAATGGGGGCATAGGGAAAATTGATCATCCGTGTAGGGGAGAGATTAGAATTGCTCTCACGGATGGGGGAGATGCAAATATTAGAAAGGAGCGTAATTAAAAAATCAATTACGCATGGGGGCATTGGGAAATTAATTTCTCTTTGGTATGGGGAGAGTCCTGGAGAATCTTTGATCAGGAGAATAAGAGTTGATGGTTAGGGAGAGGACCCCTATATAAAGGGTTGCAGATCCAAGGATCGCGGCGGCTGCCACTGCTGGTCTCGTCATATTATTTTTTTTTTCCTAGAAGTTTCTGTAGTCAGTTTAGTTTAGGCTGTTAGCAGGTGTTTCAGTTTTCAGTGCATTTAGTCAATGAGTCAGTTAGTCGGGTTTTTCTTGTAAGACATTATTTTTGTTAAAAAGAAGAATAAAGTGGTGTAGTGTTAACAAGTGTTGGTGAATCTATTGAAATGATGACATATCTTTAAGACAGCGAGTTCGAATTACTAAGTATCGGTTGCAATTTGGAAAGTGAGTGGGGTCGCGATTCGGTTACATAGGTCATGTAAACACGCAGAGTCATGCTGAATTACATGACATATGATGGAAGTTTACATGATAATTTATTACTTTCACATGATATGCCATGTAAACTTCTGTGATATTCCACGCTCCAATCATGTGCATCCTACAGCTGTGTTCATAAAAATAGCAGTGAAAGCCGTTTTCCATACAAAATGGCCAACTTTGGCATGCTTTAACTTTGTTCTCCTATGAGCGATTGAGCTGAAAATTTGACAGCGAACTACAAATACGGTGAATATTGTTATGCAAAATCTGAGCATTTTCGAAGCACATGGAAAAAAGTTAAACACTATGTTAAATTGATCAAAATAATAGCAGTGTTTGTTCTGATTTTTTTTTTCATTCAGCAAACAACTTTAAAAAAATTAAATTTAAACATTAACTTGTAATGAAGGCGGAAACCAAGTCAAGATCCACTCATAGTTTATACTTCCCATTTAATTTATATTCCCTTAAATTCCATTTTCTAAGAGAAAATAGAACATTTGTATGGGAAGTCTGTTACCCAAATGTTGAACGCTTCCATAAGCTAGCTCATTCTAAGGTGCCGGCCAGAGTGGACGCGTCACGCAGCGCGACGCGGAAATTTGTCAAATCGTACCCTTATGTTAGACGATTCTCGCTAATTGTTGAACTGTTCAAGCTTTGATGGTAATTGATGACGTATAACAGTTATCAGATGTGAGTCCAACAGTGGTACAACATTTAATAAAATTTGACCCGACTTTGACCCGACTTTGACCCGACATCCGATAATTTTTCACTCTGGCGGATTTTTTTCCGTGTTTTGTGTCCAGTTTGTCATTTGAGTGACAACTCATTCGAATAAGGGAGCGTTCATGAATTACGTCACGCCAAAATTGCCCAAACCAACCCCCCCCCCCCCCCTCATCTTCCCTCTATGTCACACTTTTTGTATGAGACCTCTGAAATTTGTATATGGGTCGTAACACTTTCTGAACGCCCCTCCCCCTTAAAAGCGTGACGTAAATTATGAACGTTCCCAAAGAATCGCTTCCCATTTGAAGAGAGCTCTAGTGGACTGAAATCGTTTTAAACATAACCAAATATAAAAAATGACTGAAAAGATTTGACCAGAATCGAAAACGACTGAAGAAAAGAACGCCTTTGAAGCCCCTGAAACACTCCTGGAAACCCATGGGACCCATTCAACCCCTGGAACGACCCTTTGAACGAAATCCTTTGCAATGAAATCCTTTGAAAACCCGTGTATCGCGCCTGAACCTCCTGGAACGCCCTGAAATACTGCTGGAACCCCTTTACATTATGAATCCCTCTTGAACACCTCTGGCACGCGCTTGAAATCCATTGAAACCCCCAGAAACCTTCCTGAGCCCTCTGGAACACCCCTGGAACATCTCTGGAACGTCTTTGGAACCCCATGAAATGCACGGCTAGGTAAAGTGAAAAAAACTGGCAGTCATGCTAACATTGCAGGTTATAGGGCACTGCATTGTTTTGATTTTGTATGGGTTTTTGACGTTTCGTGGCCTTGTTGTTTACAAATTTTTGGCAAGAGTGTAAGAGAAGGAGAGAATTTCATGCAGTGCCCTATGCCAGTGTTCAACAATTGGATCCAATGAAAACGTGATTTTAAACAATGTTAAACTGCTACGGACATTCTTCCAGTCCTTGTAACTATGATGTGACTTGGATATTTGTGGTCGATTTGCCAGCAAAGCTTATTTCGTAACAACAATTTATCAAAATTAATCTTAAGAATTGTGCAGCTTTTGTGTCATCAGCGGTACAAAATTTTCAATCGTTATTTATGAAGTAAAATATGTATAATTTTGTATCTTTATTGGACAATATCATGACACACATGTATAGTAGGCCTGTCCAGCTTTTCAAAAATGTTCTCTGATTCTCAAGTCCACCCCCATATTTTGATTGGCATCCTAAAAGAAGTAACTGGTCAAAATTTCAGCCAAATCCATTAAAATTAAGAGGTGCATCAAATCAATTTTGTGTTTTTCGACTACTTTTGAACTTCAAAAAATCATAACTACTCTAAAACATGTCAAAACTTAATTCTTTCGGCAGAAACTGAAAGCTATACTTGTCTTCTACAACTTCTCCGAACAACGTGTGCCAATAAAATTGAAGGAAACATGTGTAATTATCACATTTGTAATCAGAAAAACCTTCAAAAGTTGATTTTTTGATAGATTTCGTTCTGGAACACCCTAATATACTTAATAAGTTGGATTTTTCAAAACGGCATCATATTTTCCAATGTTTTTTGATTATTTGCTTCTTTGACACCAATGCTGTAGGAATTGAGCAAAAACTACTAAAATTCGTGAAAGTCGAATGTGGCCTAAAAACTAGCTTTTTGGAGGCAATCACGTTGTGGCGCGAAATTGTACTGAACGTAGTAGCTTTGCTTCCTAGTAGTTTGCCTTGGCTACCCCCTACCACGGGTGATAACAAACAAGCGCGATGACAGGTGTTGGCTATCATATCAGTGCTGACGCGATGCCACTTTTTGCGCGCCAAAGCGTGATTGCACCCGAAAAGCTAGTTTTTAGGCCTCATTTGGCTTTCACGAATTTTAGTAATTTTTGCTCAACTCCTACAGCATTGGTGCCAAAGAAGCAAATAACCAAAAAACATTGGAGAATATGATGCCGTTTTGAAAAATCCAACTTATTACGTATATTAGGGTATTCCAGAACAAAATCTATCAAAAAATCAACTTTTGAAGGTTTTTCTGATTACAAATGTGATAATTACACATGTTTCCTTCAATTTTATTGGCACACGTTGTTCGGAGAAGTTGTAGCAAACAAGTATAGCTTTCAATTTCTGCCGAAAGAATTAAGTTTTGACATGTTTTAGTGTAGTTATGATTTTTTGAAGTTCAAAAATAGTCGAAAAACACAAAATTGATTTGATGCACCTCTTAATTTTAATGGATTTGGCTGAAATTTTGACCAATTACTTCTTTTAGGATGCCAATCAAAATATGGGGGTGGACTTGAGAATCAGAGAACATTTTTGAAAAGCTGGACAGGCCTAATGTATAGTATACATTGTATACGCATCTACATCATACGTTTACGTTGATGGAAAATTACTTAAGTTAAATTTATAATAACAGTTTCAGAAACTGTTCCACATTTGGGTAGTGTTCAACAATTGCCGAATTACCCTACCGGGTGATCCAGAATAACAGCTTCCAATATGGTTGTCGTCCTATGACATATTCTAAGAGCGAGAGATGTAGCAGGCCTTGCCTGATAATAATAATAGTAGTAGGCCTGGAATTACGAATAGAATAAAATGGTTGGCTAGCTAATAACCACCAATCAAGTCAGAAGCAACAAACTCTAGCTCCTAGCAACCTGTTGTATTCCCTTGGTTACGGCCGTGGTTACGGCTATAACAGAAAATATGCTACAGAGGATTTTTGGATACCCCCTAATCGTCCGAAAAATGCTACGTCATAAATAGATGCTCCCTAACGACTATTATCATTTTTAAACAATCCTGAAGATTGTAAAGGCATGATTGGTGTGTTCCCTTTTGGTGATTCTCTGTACAATTTCAATTGTTCTGATTATGCTGTTTATAACTCTGCTACTCCTTATACTTCTTGTCATAATATTCTTCTAATACTTATTATTTTTCATTTTCTTCATCTTATTTATTCATCTGCTTCCTATTCTTTTTCTGATTCATCTTTTGCTGATTCTTTTTTTTTCTGAAATAATATCCTAACTATTTGGCTGATTAGATGGAACGCTTCTAGATATAAATTGTAATCGGATTGTTGGCAAGATTTCATGCTTGATTGGAATCTACATGTCTACATCTACATCTACAGATTGATGTTATCGAATAAGCATAACAAAATCGTTCATTTTCTATGACCTGGCCACTTCTATCACTTCTGAATCGACGAAATAGGATAATGTCACCAGAAACTTTTATAACAAGCCTTAAATACATTGACCAAGTATCCTAAACAGCCATCCGTCTATCTTTTGAAAAGTAGATCATTTGAACGCTGAACGTCCATCTGATCCGACCATAAGACGACACCCTTTTGTCAATCAAACAAACGTGGCTCGGACTGTTACTGTGATTTCTCACAGTTGAATCTTCGAGTTGTTGAGAATGATCTTCCAGCTGGGTTATATAACACTACTGCAAAGGTTGCGGCTCAGTTAGTCCGCCCGTTTGTTTGGTTGTTCTCTTTGCTCTCTATCTCGTGAATCATAAGGGTACCGGGTACCACAATAGGTGGGAAATGTAACTGCAAATTACTGCAAGTACACGTAATGTAGTGGTTAATGACAGCGCAATGTTTCGTTTGTATCTAAAATGGAGACAAGTCATTTGCGAGTTGCAAACGTAATATGATACAACCGAGTGAATGTGATTTTGTGACAAAAAATCTACGGCTCAATGTTTGAAACAAAAATTGACTCCTAGGTACTTCGTAATTTTAAACATTCAAATCAATTGCAATTTAATAGCAATGCAATGAAGTTCAGTGTTGGAGTTCTGCTTTATTATTAAAATAAAGTTTGTTCCCGTGAATGAAATTACAGTTCATTTACATAAAATGTAATACATATGTAGTTAAATCCCTCAATCCCGAGAAAAGATACTGTGATCAAAGTTTTCCACTTCTCATGTGTACTTAGCATCCACCTCTGTCTGATTGTCCGCATTCCCATTGCTGGATTTCAGAAAATATGAAGAAGTTCAAGATACAACAGCGCTGTAAAGTCGTTCTTGATAGCTTTATGGAAAAAAGTCAGAACAGAGTTATCAATATCAATAAATGTGTCAATCGAACTCGAAGGGTCATACACTCCCGTTCAAAAGTTTGGGGTCACCCCCTCAAAAACATGTCATTTTTTTAGGCCCATATCTCCGCCAATTTGTGTCCGATTTCAAAACCCTAGGTTTCATTCAAAAGAAAATAAGTCAAAGAAACTTTGAACATGATTTAAAAAAAACTTTTTCAAAAAAATTTGTATGTAAACTTAACCCAAAGTTGCCAAATTTTCTAAAAAATGAATATAAACTTACGGCAGTGTCGCTGGAAGTTGGGTCGACCAAATTTTAAGATGAGAGCGGTAATATGACCCATTTTCTATTAGCTTTCAACTGCTTTTTACAGAACTTAGCTAAAAAATCTAGAAAAAAAGTTATTAAGTAAATTATTCCTTGATGTCATCGACCAAAAGTTTGGGGTCACCCCTCAAAATGCTGTATCGGCCAAAAGTTTGGGGTCACTATCGTAAAACATGGAAAAGTGATTTGTTGATATCTTTGTCATCTTTCATTCAATTTTAATTCTTCTTGGCTTATTTGAAACAAAATGAATGATACTTACTGCATAGACATTGAACCACCCATATTTGTTGAAATTTACATACTAAAACTTAACGTAAAGTTGCCTCATTTTTTGAAGCGTGGTAAAATGTGCTAACTTTACATAACATTTTTAAATACAAAAAATCGTTAAATACGTTAAGTTGAAGACATCAAACGTAAATTTAGTTAATTATCTTTGAAATGAGCCAAAAATAATTAAAATTGAACTATAGATGACGAAGATATCACCAAATCACTTTTCCATGTTTTACGATAGTGACCCCAAACTTTTGGCCGATACATCATATTGAGGGGTGACCCCAAATTTTTGGTCGATGACATCAAGAATTAATTTACTTAATAACTTTTTTTCTAGATTTTTTAGCTAAGTTCTGTAAAAAGCAGTTGAAAGCTAATAGAAAATGGGTCAAATTACCGCTCTCATCTTAAAATTTTGTCGACCCAACTTCCAGCGACACTGCCTTAAGTTTATATTCATTTTTTAGAAAATTTGGCAACTTTGGGTTAAGTTTACATACATTTTTTTTTGAAAAAGTTTCTTTTAAATCATGTTCAAAGTTTCTTTGACTTATTTTCTTTTGAATGAAACCTTGGGTTTTGAAATCGGACGCAAATTGGCGGAGATATGGGCCTAAAAAAATGACATGTTTTTGAGGGGGTGACCCCAAACTTTTGAACGGGAGTGTACCTGTGTGTACTGTAGTGTACTGTACCGGTATGGCAGTACCTACCTAGGATAGTAACACCGGGAGAAATTCAGGAAATTGCCTTTGCCAGGCAACTGATCGAGCGCGATAAAAACTCACCTGCGTGTGCTGTCGTTGATTTTTTGTCATTTGCCCATTACTCTGTCGCCAGCTGGTGCAAATGTACATCTTGGCTGGCGGGCTGTACCTTGTTCAGGTTCCGTCTCCGCGCGAAATAGAGAGAAATAATTTCAATTAATTAACAAAACCGATTTGATCCAATTTCAATCCGCACAGCTGTGAATGACACGCGATCCTCTATCCGTGGATGTCTCTCCAGGTAGCAATGTGGATTGGGGATGCCATAAAATCAATTTGGTAAACTACCCTAACAGGCATTAGGGGCCTAATGACAGCTAGTATAGTGAGTCGTTCATTTGAATAGCCATCTCTAAAGCACGCCACACAACAAGTGATATACCGAGAAGCAGTTCACTGCTTGGTAGGTTGAAGTGTCGCCAGTCAAGTAGGAAAGACGCCATGGCGTGTGTCGTTGGGTGCGCGATAAGGATAAACTAGTTAAATCGGTGTGTTTTCCGCGAAGCACTACCGTTTGATCGCATAGCCTTTGCATAGAGAACCGCAGTGAAAGATACGCTGAAGGAGTTGACAGCAGCCTAATCCCCCTGAGTGTATTTTTACAGCGAACATGGACCATGTTGTGATGCTGTGGATGGTTGCGTGAGTCTCTTCCGTTACGCACTGACTGTACCACCAGGGCATGCCATACATATGTCATGGAAATTTAAACTATTTTAGATAAAACGTGACAAATGGAGTAGGTAATACAATCCCTGGTCTTGAGCTGCGACTTGCTCACCTGGTTAACGGGGTTCGACATGGTTTAGGTTTTAGCAGCACAGACTGATGCGGAAACTAGTTATTAGCCGGGATTATACGAATGGTGATGACATTCTGGGACTAAAGTGCAGGTCTGTGGGCGGTCGATGGCTTGACATCATATTTTAATAACTTTATACAGCTGCTCGCTTCAGGAAGTATTGGGCGAAGCAATTAATTTTTATATGGAAAATGACTGCTTTTTGTTTGTTTGTTTGTTTATTTATTGTCCAGTAGCGCAAGATACAAATCTTTTAAAATACTACCTCCGGCTGGTAAAATATCATTTTCTGAGATTTTAAACTTTGCTTTTTCTACTTAATAACTATCTAACTATCACGGTTCCAAAAGTTTATGCAGCCACTCTTGAAATTTGCTTCCGACGATGAAAGCTTCAATGCGGGAGGTAACGTGTTCCAGTTTACCACACCCCGAACAAACAGTGAACTTGAATAATTCGCCGTGTTGTTAGCTGGTATCACCAAATTCTGTAACCAGCGACCTCGTGTTTGGGCAATCTTTTGATATAACGAGGCGGGAGTTTGTGTTGTTAGCAGATTTCTCAGGAAAATACAGGAGCGATATGCGTAGAAACCTCGTAAACTACATCCGATAAGGTTCTTTTGCAAATCAAGCCTTTTACCAAACACCGTATGAAACATACGTAAAGAAAAAAGAGTTTTTAACATGAGGTGCTGAATCTCGTTAAGGGCTACTTGTATCACTCATCTTTGGGGATGATTTGTAAAAAAATATCCGGATTTTTCACGTTCCTAAAATGCTCAATGTATGGGTTGCTATGGGAACATCAAACTTCCCCTTCGTTTTTCTCCGTTCGTGAATTATGTTAGATACAGTGTTTGGTAAAGTTAGGCTTGAAATGGCTAACGTGGTCATACCGGCTCAACCCATATACATATCGTACACAACAATTTAACGCCACACGAAGTCTGTCGAAGAAACTTGCACTTGGGTAGACGTGAAGGACATCGCCAAACAGAAAATGAGGTAAAATTAGGCATTTGAACAGTTTTAGTTTTGTGGCGGTCGGTGCTGTAGGAGCACAATTGTACAACGTGCGTAGGCTAGCATAGATCTTTCTGTGTGGTATGTGATGCTTAATGAGCAACTTCTCTTTAGCGTGTTCATGGTCTACCGCTCAACCTGGTAACGGACAGTATGCAACACCTGCTAGGTAACGCATAACACCCAACTGTCAGCGCGCGGTCAGCCAGTGCAAGGTTGGCCATGACTCGACCTCTTTCCTCGGTTGGCTGTTGGACGCATCAGACGTAATGCACGGAGCTCGGCATTTCCACTTGCGAGCGGGAATCGGACCTCCACATTGGCAATCCTGCCAGGTTTATTGCGATTAATCGCAATAAATAAGATAGAAACGATTCAAATATTTTTGTAGCGAAGGTAAGAGAGTGAAAAAAGTGAAATTTGTAAACAATTGGCAGTTTTTTTCCGTTTTGCGGGGAATTTTTCTGCTTGGCGTGATTAACTTGTGGTTTCGGCTAGTGACGCCGAAGGCGCTCTGGAAGAGCGCCGGAGCAATTCGTTTTGGTATCGAGAATTGTAGTTTGGGAAACTACAAGGTTGATTTGGTTTCGGCTGGTGACGCCGAAGGCGCTCTGGAAGAGCGTCGGATTGGTTCGATATGATATCGAAAATTGTAGTCGGAAAAACTACAAAATTCTTTGGTTTCGGTTGGTGACGCCGAAGGCGCTCTGGAAGAGCGCCGGAGTGATTCGATTTGAAATTGAAAAATGTGATTTGAAGAACTACAAGATTGTTTTGGTTCCGGCTGGTGATGCCGAAGGCGCTCTGGAAGAGCGCCGGAGTGGTTGAAATTGTAGTTTGGATAAGGCGCTCTGGAAGAGCGCCAGAATGGATAGATTTGAGATCAAAAGTTGTGGTCGGGAAAACTGTGATTTGATTTAATGTCGAAATGTGGTTTGGAGAACTACAGTAGACGTTCGCTCGGTGCAAATGCTTCAAATGCCTTTTACTGCAAGCCTACCAAACACAACTATTTTTCAGTTACTGTATTGCTGCTATCTGCCATAATCGAACTGTCTACTTAGTAATGTGACTAATGGCAATGGGGTGGCAGCTAAAAGTGTAAAAACAGTAAAGTATGAGAGCAAGTTGAAGCAGTTTCATTAGGTGTCGTCGGTGCTTAATAAGTTATTTTGTGTTCAACTGCCCTCCCATTCATTGGATGTCAAAAAAGAGCATGGTGCACGTGGTAAACAAAACAAAATCAGCTGATTGCATGTCTCATGGATTACCTTGTTGTGATGTTCCTCGGATGCGCTATACAGCTGCAATGCGATGTTCTGGTTGTGTCAGGCATCAATTGATGTCTGTCATTGATTGCAGTCAGTGAAATACACTTGGAAAGTGAAATGTAACATATTGCACTTATCTAATGTCTGCAATATAAGAATTATCGATACATTTTTCATATCGAACAAAAGAAGGTAGTCAGAAGAACAGCGGAATTGTTGTGGTGATGCCGAGAGCACCTTTGGTGGTCAACTATGGGAAGAGTTAGAATTACTTATAGATAGTATGAGTTTCACTGATTCGTCAGTCAGTTGCAGCAAGTGATGCCAAATGCGCTATAGGAGATTTTAAGATTAAGGAAAAGGTAGTCCAAACATCCACCCGATTATGTCGGTATGGGATGCCAAGAACACTTAGGAAAAGCTTAGGGATCTTCTGAATTTGTTTACGTTTTGACAAGTTTTGTTTCATTCTTTGATGCCTGTGTGCACTTGAAAGCGAAATGTTGTTAAACTTTCCTGAATCATGTTTCCTGAGAAGGAAGCTCTGTGGATGAATGTATGTCTTTCTTTGATACTGTTTATGCTGAAACACAGCTAGCAATCCTAATGTTTGCGTGTTAATGCAATGTTGAAAAAAAAAAATGGTTAGCTGTGAGATCCGTCACATCTTGCCGATGTTGTTACCACAGTACCGCTAGATTAGCTACACTTCTGAAAGTCGTGGGTTCCTACCTGCTTAGGGCTGACAGACATCTTCAGTTCATACATGTCGCTGGTTTTCCATTTTTACGTAAAAAAAAAGACGCATACTAAGTCAGCCTGTGAATCAATGGAGGAAAGAAGGAAATGATGAAGTAATCGCTTGTCCACTACGGACCGTGAATCTACCGAATTTGTATCAGTTTCATAGAAATGTCAGGGTCGATGTTTAAGTATTGGGGAATGTGTTCAAATAATACTGGACTGCCTTCAAAGTAAAACTGGGCTGTCTTTTGGTAGGCGATAGAAAAAAAAACCTATCTGTTTCAATAATCAAGTTGTAAGTCAGTTTAAGAACGGGTCGACAGAAAGTAAGATAATTTTCTAGGACTTTTCGATATATCACAATATCACAAAAAAACTCAAACGGTCGCTAAGGAATACACAGATAGCATAACCGTAGCCTTATGTGTTTGGTGTAGATCGACTACTACCACATTGTCATATACGGTAACGAGCCTGGATAAAACAAAGCAAGCAAGCAAAGCAAAGATAGCCGTACACATCGTAGTTGCTACTCCGTGATTGACCAGAACAATCGAAGTTGCACAGAGAGCCAATGAATGTGAAAGCTTGGGACTAGCTAACCATTCTCAATGTGCACAATTCGAGAGTTCAGCTATTTAAAGTCAATAACGGCGCTGGCCACGTCCTTACGGTCATCAGGAAAGGGAAGTAATGTTAGTTCGACAACCGTTGCTACTAGAAACCGTGGAATCCACAGCATCCCCACAGTTGTCACGGGAAGGAATGGTGGTTAGTAGGGTAGGGTAAGGTGTGGATCTAGGAGCCACCTCTGTTAGGTGATATGATCCACTAGTTATATGGAAATACACGTCGCGGTCTTCATCACGATTATGATTTATTTGATCACGATGACCACTGATCCCGGATTTCGTGCTCGCGTTTCCATCGCCCTACCGTGGAAACCGACTGATCTACGATTATTGTAGCGCGATTCTGAACCCGGATTTTTCACTCGCACTTCCATCGCCCTACCGAGAAAACCGACTGACCAACGAATATTGTAGCGCGATTCTGATCCCGGATTTTTCACTCGCACTTCCATCGCCCTATCGAAAAAACCGACTGACCAACGAATATTGTAGCGCGATTCTGAACCCGGATTTTTCACTCGCACTTCCATCGCCCTACCGTGGAAACCGACTGACCAACGAATATTGTAGCGCGATTCTGATCCCGGATTTTTCACTCGCACTTCCATCACTCTTACCTGAAAATTGTCAGCCATTCGAAAATTCTCAAGCTAATCTCCGTCGTCGGAGCCCCGAAGAGAGAAGAGAAAAAAAAAAATCGCAAAAATCTAGCAAAGCCAGCGCGCGATGCTTTGCTGCTGCCGAACTACCGCACACTACCGGTAACGAGCCTGGATAAAACAAATAGGAGAAACTTCAAAATTGGAACAGTCGATTTAGTGTCATCCCCATAGTTCCAATCGAGCAGGAGACCTGTCAAAACGACAAGGATTCGCCACTTTGGTATTCTCGAGACACTTTAATATACGGTGGCGCTTTTGTTTTTATGCAGTGAAAATCGGAAAAGCGGCAATGATTGGTTATTAAAATGTTCAACGTTTTCCCGTGAAAATATTGTGAATTTTCTTGGCCACTGGATTCGAAGGTCGATTCAACACCCTATTTCAAATGCCTTTTTTGACGAACCTCGTCTATTGAGTCTCTTTGCTATTACTTGTGTACAAACTTCCTCATTTTTGATGCGACCTTCTGCTGTCATCGCTTGCATAAAAAAGAGATCAAAGATGAAGTGTAAATGAGTCAGTAAGAAAACCACGTGCCACTCAGTCACTTTTGACACATATTTAACTGTGATCTCAGGTGCGAGAAAAAAAAACACGATTTTTGGAACTGTTTGCGGCACGAGTGTTTCAAACCGTCGTGTTCGAAATAGGAATTCCCACACAATATCAAAAGTGATTTCGTTGACAGAACTGATACAAATGCATGCATTAGAAGATGTCTCATTTTTGATAGTGATCCAACAGTTAGCATTAGCATAAGCACTGTCCTGGCCATGCCCCTGCGACTGCTAAGGGATGGGAAAGGATACCTATTAAAGATGTAGACAGCTCTATGATCTCTCAGGCCTAGGTGTCACAGGAATTTGGGTGTTAGTGGAAGGGTAATCTCCAAAGGATACGTTTGGTAAACGTTCAGGTCGCACAAAATATTATTTTGTTGGGCTGAGACAGTATTGTGATTGTGAGCCAACTGTTTGAGAGAATTTTTTGGAAAATGTTTAGATTAACCTTCCTTTGGCATCACATCTGGAAAAGCTCGCTGACGTAGTGTACGGTTTGGGTAAAAAAAAATGATCCTAAAGCAGAAGGAGGGTTAAGCATTTTTAGATATGCTGTGGTGTCATGCGAAGGTGCAAATCAAGCACTTTGAACAAATTGGCTCATTTGAAAAATACTCGTCTGAAACATCCAATTCAGCTAGGTGGGCGACATAACCTAAAAGGAAAACTAAGAATTATGTATGGGCTGGGCTCACTTAATAAAATTATTATTTGGATATATCGAACTCCCAGTCATGGCTGTCCTTCCTTTGTTTTTTTTAGAGAGGAGAAGGAGGATGTGTGGTATGTGATGCTTAATGAGCAACTTCTCTTTAGCGTGTTCATGGTCTACCGCTCAACCTGGTAACGGACAGTATGCAACACCTGCTAGGTAACGCATAACACCCAACTGTCAGCGCGCGGTCAGCCAGTGCAAGGTTGGCCATGACTCGACCTCTTTCCTCGGTTGGCTGTTGGACGCATCAGACGTAATGCACGGAGCTCGGCATTTCCACTTGCGAGCGGGAATCGGACCTCCACACTTTCCACAATGCTGTGCTATTAGGCTGTCCCAGTCTTCAAAAAATCCCACTCCAAGAGCTGCTGAGATTCAAAACCACATGAGCATGATCAGTTCGAAGCGCTTATTTCGTTTCAATCCAGGCATGCATTGAATCTTGCCTCCTGTATGGGAGGATTGAATCACATGATTCAATCCTTGATTGATTCTCACAGCAGTGGAAATGCATCGCGTTACCATAGATATTTAGTTGAGTGTGAATAGAAAATTTTTCCTTGACAGATTACACAGAGAGAACGAAATACTTTGCTTCCTTGATTTTATCCGAGGAGCGTTCTCTGCAATCTCTTTTCAGTTTACGAGTTTCAATAAAACGAACGCAATCGATTCTAGACGGGGCAAAAAGTTGTGTTCTTAGTTCCAGACTGACAGATTCCTAACCCAATGTTTTTCAAAAATTGACCAAATGGCGGGATTGACTAATAATTTTCGCACAGACCTTTACTGTAGTTTTTTTTCGCGTAGTTTTTAATGGCGATCGGGCTTGCAAGGTCAGACCCAACTCAGGAAACTGGGCTTATCTTCAAGCGGAAGCTACGGGCTAAATATGTAGCTAGTCTTTGTTGGAGGTGGTGCTTTTGAAATGGGCCAGAAGAGATAGTTATTTTCCTGAGCTTACGCTCCTTCTTCATCACAAATTATTGAATTAAAAACGTGGGTCTACACAGTTCATCTGTTAGAGACGATTAGAGATATATACCTCTAGAAACGGTGGGTGTCTGTTAAATTAAACATAATCATCCCGAAAAAAATCCTCACACAAATAAAAATTAAATAGAATTTTGCGTTCAATGAAAGGCTTTGGCAGGTACGGTATGTACTGCTACCATTGAACATTTCACTCTTAGTGGTATGGACCAAGGTTGCGATCATTCATTTGCAAAGATTTACATTCATTTGCTATTATCTCAGTTCAGAAGCATGCTATCGAAAAACAATGTATAAGTGAATTTCACCTTGTAGTTTTATCTGATAGTTTGCCGAATAACATTGGGGTCGCAAACGTATACCAAAGTCGTGAGTGAGCTGTGAAGGCAACTCTCCACGCGGTGAATGTAAATTTCATTCACGCTGTGGAAAGTTGCCTTCAAAGCTCGCTCACGACTTTGGAATGCGTGTGCGACCCTAATGTTATTCGACAAACTTTTAGATAAAACTACAAGGTTAAATTCATCCATACATTATTTTTCGATAGCATGCTTCTGAACTGAGATAATAGCAAATGAATGTAAATCTTTGCAAATGAATGGTTGCAACCTTGGTATGGACAACGGGCACCCGAAGAGGCAATTTTCTTCGGAACTAAACACATCCTTAGCTTACCAAACTTTTCAGTGCATTTGAACGTAGGGATTCAATCTTGGGATTGAATCCCATGCACAGATCCCGCACGCTGAGATTGGAAAAAATCATGATCCAAAACGATCCTGGTATTAAGGATCATTTCAAAGCATGCTTGTTTGGATCATGGAGTAGAAGGATGCTCTTGAAAGACTGGGCTGTCCCACTGCAAATTATTTTGGAAAATGAACCCTAGGTTATTCGCACTTTCCGTCCACTTGATGCTCTGACCGTCTAGCACAACTCTCCCGTCAGGAAAACCGTTGTTTAGGCGACGTTGACTTGAGATATATATGGCTTTACTCTTCGCAGGATTCACTTGGAGACTATTTCGACGTGACCAATCCGCTACATGTTGAAGATCAGCATTAATCAACCTGATCAGCTCGCTCGTACAAGGCCCAAGCCGCCTGATGTAGAGTTGCACATCATCGGCATAAATCTGTATGGAACAGTACTTCAACACAGTTGGTAGATCATTGATGTGACAGCAGAAGAGCAGGAAACCCAGAACTGAGCCTTGAGGCACACCAGATGATACATCCGCACTACTCGAAAAGCGATTATCACAGAAAACGGTCTGCTTACGTCCGCACAAGTAGGACCTCAACAGGTTTACAGATGAAGGAGAAAAGTTGAATTTCACTTTCAGTTTGTTTAGCAGTTTGCAATGTACGATAGCGTCGAAAGCCTTCGAAAAATCCAGAAGCAGCAGTATGCCAGCACCCTTTTTGTCAATGGTGGCTCCAAGGTCGTCATGTACTCGAAGAACTGCTGTTTTGACACTCTGACCTCCGCGGAAACCGGCTCGATGATCTGACAACAAGTTGTTACCTTCAATATACGATATCATTTGATGCTTGAGAAGCTTTTCAAAAGCCTTCGACAATGCACAAAGTATGCTAATTGGTCGTAGATTGTTGATGTCATTCAAATGCGGGTTCTTTTTAAGTGGAAGTATTTTTGCACGCTTCCAGCAATCAGGAAAAGTCGAAGTCCGGATGAACATGTTGAACAGAAGCGTTATATGATGAACAACCAGGATAACTTTAATAAAATTATTCGGCAGATCATCCATCCCAACCGCCCCAGATTGCATTGACAACTTCCCAGTGCCGAAAAGGTTGGAAAGAAAAACTATACGGCGAAGGTGGTGTTGAACTACGAGGTCTCGATGTCTACTGGGTGTTGCTCGTGTAGTTAGCCAAAAAAGCACGATTTACACACATCCGGATCAAATTCACACGGCTTTGACGATTTATCCTTACCGACTCCTAGGCTCCGTATCCGCTGCCAAAGAAGTTTGGACTGAACTCTACTGTCCAAGAATTGATTCAGATACTGCTTTTTGGCTTGCGCAACTTTCATGGTGGCCCGATTGCGCAGCACCTTGTATCGCTGTCGTTTCACGTCCCATATGTGGCGGAACTTGCAACCAGTCTCTGTATGCCAAATCCCGCTCAAGCAATGCCTGTCGCACGACGTCAGTGAACCATGGGTTATGCCGACGACGACTAGTGCCATCACGAAGAGGAATGCATGAGTTGTGTACTCTTTAAACATGCTCATTGAAAAATTCGATAGCATTTTTCATTCTATTTTTCGGCCAATTCAATCGTTGAGATTTTATTCTTCATGTTGGCGTAGTTTAATGAACGGTAGAGTGGATCAAAACAGTATTTTAGTTGGTGTACTGAACAGCTTCAAAACACACTCAAAAAATCCTGGTTTATCAATAACTAGATCGATCGCCCCTACAACCGCTCAGCACTAAAATGTGTAAGTGCATAATTTTCATACCACCCAAAAATTTACACATACCCAAAATCAGCTCTTGCTTCCACTACAACGTTAAATTTGGAATAAATATTTTTCAGCTATCTAGCTAGTTAATAAATTAATTATCGATTTTTGCGGCTTCACCAGCCGAGTGGAAGTTTTACTTAATTCCAAAAGCTAGACTTTACAAATACTGGCGTGAGTGAGAAATGGACATATTGAAGTGGAATTTGCGAAAAAGTTACTCATCCTCTCGGTGAGACTCGAACTCGCGACTCCTACTCACTAGACAGGCGCGTTGTCAACTACACAACGGGAGACATACAACCATGGACCGAGTGGAATGGAGACAGCTACTATGCACAGCAGAGGCCACCCAGGCCTAAGCCTGATCGGTAAGCTAAGGTATATTCTAGTTTCTATACTGATACACTGAAACCTCTTTTTATTTCATGGGCTGTGGGTGATTGAATTTAAAAGAGCATAAAAAGAGGTAATTTTGTGCATAAATTAAGTCAGCATAAGCTCTATTTCCAACCACAATGCGTCTCGGAATTTCTCTGCTGGTGGCGTTGCCGGCGTTCACCAGTGGACCCAAGTACACGAATTCTTCAACCGCCTCGGTTTCATCTCCGTCGATATAAATTCGGGGTGGCGGGCGCGGGGTGGAGCCCTTTGCCAGCATGTACTTTGTCTTCGACACATTAATGACTAATTCAATTCGCCTGGCTTCACTCTTTAGTCGGATGTACGTTTCCGCCAGCGTCTCAAATTTACGAGCAATAATATCAATATCATCAGCGAAACCAAGCAGCTGAACGGACTTCGTGAAAATCGTCCCACTCGTGTTTATCCCCGCTCTCCTTATTACACCCTCTAAAGCAATGTTGAACAGCAAGCACGAAAGACCATCACCTTGCCGTAGCCCTCTGAAAGATTCGAAAGAACTCGAGAGTGTCCCAGATAGGGTATCGCGCCACTTGGGCGGTGGCTTCTATATTCGTCTGTTTTCCACTATAACTCAGTCAATTTTGAACCAATTGACTTGAAATATTGTACACGGGTAGATACTATACCTATCTCACCACATTCCAAAAGTTGTGTCAATTGGTTCAAATTTGACTGAGTTATTGTGGAAAACAGACGAATATAGAAGCCACCGCCCAAGTGGCGCGATTCCCTACACGAACTACGCACATCACTCGATCCATCGTCGCCTTGATGAATCGTATCAGTTTATCCGGGAATCCGTATTCGTGCATAATCTACCAAAGCTGGTCTCGATCGATTGTATTATACGCCGATTTGAAATCGATGAACAAGTGATGTGTGGGCACGTTGTATTCGCGGCATTTTTGCAACACCTGGGCGGATGGCGAACATCTGGTCCATTGTAGCGCGTTCACCCATGAATCTTGCCTGATATTATCCCACGAACTCTCTTGCAATCGGTGATAGACGGCGGAATAAAATTTGAGAGAGTATCTTGTATGCAGCGCTCAGTAGTGTGATTACGCGATAGTTCCCGCAATCCAACTTGTCGTCCTTTTTGTAGATGGGACACACGATACCTTCCATCCATTCCTCCGGTAATACTTCCTCCACCCAAATCTTGGTAATGACGCTGGAAGTCTTTCGTCTTGCGCACGTACTCCTAGATTTGTTACCACCTTCGATGCTTGCAACATCGCCATTATGGTGCTCTTCGTAATGCTGCCGCCTCCTCTCGACCACCTCACGTGAGAAGATTCCCGCGATTATCACGGCACATGTTAGCTTGTGGCACAAAGCCTCTGCGCGAGCGATTCAGCTTCTCGTAGAACTTCCGTGTGTCCTTGGCGCGGTACAGCTCTCGCTTCGTATTCTTCTCGTTTTTTAACTGTCCACATTCGCCGTCGTACCAGTCGTTTCTGTGATTCGGAGTCGCGAAGCCTAGTGCTGCAGCTGAGGTACTACTTATGGCGGATCGGAAGTCCCTGCAGCCATCTTCAAGTGTAGCTGCGCCAAGCTGCTCTTCCTTTGATAGAGCCACTGCTAGCTGTGCGCGTAATCTTGAACCACTTCTACGTTACGCAGCTGCTCGATGTTGAGCCGCGGCGTTCGACTACAACGCGTGGTAAAAACTGTCGAAATTTTTGAGCGCATGCATACAGCGACTGATCCGAATCTATATTCGCGCTGCGGTATGTGCGGACATTATTGGTTACATCCGAGAAGAAGTTATCGTTGATTAGAACGTCGTTCGATTACTGGTTCGATACTGGTTTTCTGGGTAATGGTCGAGTGATCTCCAAGTGGCTTTGTGGATATCTTTGCGAGGGAAGAAAGTGGTTCAGACTTCCATACCACGGGAGGCTGCAAAGTTTACGCATCGCTGGCCTTTATCATTCGATACGGTATGCAGGCTGTTTCGCCCGATTACCGTTCTGTGCATTTCCTTCCTTCCTATCTGCGCGTTCATGTCCCCGACAACGATTTTCACGTCACGCGGCGAAAAACCATCGTGCTCTAACTGCGAAGAGAACGCTTCTTTCTCGTCATCAGGTCTCCCTTCGTGTAGGCCTGGGCAGTGGACGTAGAAACGGCCCTTAACTCTTAACATGCACATCCTTGCGTTGATCGGCTGCCACCCGATCACACGTTGTCGCATCTTTCCCAACACTATAAATCATGTCCCCAATTCATTGGTGGTGCCACAGCTTTGGTAGAAGGTAGCCGCTCGATGCCCGCTTTTCCACACTTTCTGTCCAGTCCAACAAAGTTCCTGCAACTCCACGATCTCGAAGTTGTGGGGATGTAGTTCATCGTAGATTATCCAATAACATCCAGCGGAACCAAGTGACTTGCAATTCCATGTTCCAGGTTTCCAGTCGTAGTCCTTTTTTCGTCGCGTGGGTATTTGTCGATACAATATCAAGTCGTGGGGATTTTAGTTCTGTTTAACGTCCCAACCACAACTGGGACGACCCGCTGATGGGGCATATCTTACTCAGCCGCTGGATGCCAGAATAGACGCTGTTTGAGCCGCACCTCCTTGTTGAACAGACGTTCGGGTCGTACCTCCTCAATCTAGCTGATGTCAGAAGGACAACAGTACCCAGGCTGCACTACCAGCTAAGCACACAACTCTTAGCTGGCGGTCTTTGTCATCGCTTGACCCGTGGAAGCACAAGGTAAGAACTTGTGAGGACCAGAGCTATGTTGAACGCTCTCCTTATCGACTCATCGTTTTGCAGCCCAGAGACTAGGATATCTTAATGTGTTTATGGCTTGTTTTTAAATCAATTTAAGATGAATGATACCCATTTTGCTGTTTTTCAATTTTGTGGGTACCCGGATCTGCCGGCTTTCTGTTGGATTGTAGGCACTTCATTACGGTGGCATCAGACAGCTCTCAGCGATATCAGTCGGTGCCTGCGGATTGGGAACGAAAGAGCTTCGTCTGTTTTATTTGTAGTTTCCAACAGGTTATGAGCCCAGGAACGCCCTAGTAGTGGTGCTGGAGCGAGGAAATGAGGGACCATCCAAGAGACGATGAGAAAGCCATATCCGATGAGGTATCAAGATGCTGGGCGCGTCCAATTGTCGTTGAGATACCGAAAGCCGGTGACCACTACTCGGTGAGGATCTAGTATCTTGAGGGACCTGCACTAAATGTAAACTGAAGGAATGGAGACGATGAATGGCGATGGGATTGTCGGAGCTTGGTAGCAAAGGTAGCTGAGAGCAATGCGACTAGGAGAAGCTCGGCAGGGCTTTGGATGCAGGAGGCGTACGGTAACTAGATAAAGCTCGAACGCGTCCGATCTGAGTGTGTGATGAGGAGGAGTATTGTGTGGTAAACTTAAGCCGTCCTGCTCCTGCATCCAGCAGAATGCCAAACGACTGTCGATGAGGAGGTGATGTCCTTGTAAAATATGACCGAGCTCTTCGGGGTTTCCAGTCCGACTGACTTTATTTTCAACTTTGTTTTACAACTAAACTTGAAAACTTCCAAAACATGAAAGATAGATTGTCTACCTCGAAGAGGTAGACTGAATAACTAAATGAGAGATTAAGTTTTTTTGTAATGATCTAAGTATGTGCTTTTCTGGCATACTGAATTGAAGCTCCCCACTAGGTTTTACCTTAAATATTATTGAACATAAATGATTAATGGTGATAAATAGCCCGTCAATTCACAAACAAATTCGCGAATCAGAATTCGTTAACGTTCGTTCAAATACCGCATTGTTGTTCCAACAATGTCAAAGGCACCTCCGAAAACGATTTTTCAACTTAAACTGCTGACAAAGTTCTTATATCGTAGGCACGTCTAGGAGTAACCACTTGATCAGACCGTTCGTTTTCGCACGACAACGCGACATTTGACTAACATTTCCGCCCTCGTCCGCGCCGCCGTAGTCGTTGGATGCTTTTCTACTTCACGACACGAAACAGGTTCGCAGCCTGCCAGGCCAACAAAGAATGAATGGGATTTTTTGCTAACAAACGGTGCAGCATCAAATCTGACTGCAGCCCACCCGCACAACCCGATAAAGCGATCGGCGGAACAGGGTACCGTATAAAGCAGTGAGTTTAGACATTCATCCAGCCTTGCTCGAATATATTTATAAAATTAATTTCCAGATATGTTCTACTATATCATTCGAACCAATTGTCTATATGAATAAACTGAGCTATTTGATGCAATGGCTTAATTTCCCCAACAGGGGCGAAAAAAACTGGGTTAAGGACAAACGTCTTAAGATCCCGCTTCAACAGTACATCAAAACTTCAGACGCACATATTTCAAGAAGCAAGCTTCAAACAATAGTGCATTTCATTATTCTGTTCTTGCTCACTTGTAATGAGCTTAAATTAAGCTCGCGGCCATTTTGGGACTCTAACAAGTCTGTCCTTAAGTTACTCTTTACTAAATCCGTGTCACCATCAAGTCGTAGTTCAGGCTGAACTTGAATACAGAAGAATTAAGTGAATTCGGTGTTCGTTTGGGCAGCCTACTTAAAACAAACAAAAGCCCAACTACCAGCCTTATCTAAGATACTCCGAGTTACGGTGACGCGGCTACATGCCAAAAGATTGCGCAAAAAGAATGTTTGTCGTGTAAGCTTGACAAAATGACTATTATTAACTTTAACCTTACACTACGGCAGACCAGACCGTACCCACTGGACTGACTATATGGACCTCCACCACCCCACAAGAGACCCCAAAATGATACCAACTAGGTAACTATGGTACGCGTGTTCCGTTGCGGTGCGTGGCGCTATTGCAGTGATCCGTTCGTTGCTGATATCGGTCTGCAAAATGTGACACAAAACCTCCGGCTTTGCGCTGCGACCGTTTGCGCTGTTCATAGTAGGTAGTAGCTACGTGGTGGTCTTGCCGACGACAGTCGCGCTTTTGATATGCGGGTGATTTGCAGCACTTTCAGGGTCAATAACAATGAAGGTTGAGTTTGTTTGAAAAAAAAACGGATGAATGGCTTCTGTGTTTTCGGAGAGTAAGATAGCTTTGCAGAGTTTGATGCATTGGATAGTGTATGGTCGACAACATGCTGCCATTTGTTTCATGCCCTGTAGCACCGGCCCTGTAGCTGTCGGCTCTTTCTATCTCGATGGTTTCATCGGTCTATTCAATCTGCACACATTTTCCCTCTCTAAATGTAGATATCTGCTAATCTCGCTATCTCGCTATCTCCATTTATTTTTAAGAACTCCTACAAAACTCCTACCACCTGTCTGCACCAGTTAGTAGTTAAGATCTGGGAAACCGAACAGCTACCGAAGGAGTGGAAGGAAGGGATAATCTGTCCCATCCACAAGAAAGGCGACAAGGTAAGGACTGTTCATTAAAGAAAGTGGACATCTGTTTACCAATAGTTTAGAGTTAAAACTAAACAAAAAAATGTGAATCAAAGAAAACGGAAAAAGTAAGCAATTTCGAGCGATAGGTCGTATTAGCCTTGCGACTAGCAGTTTAATTCTGCACAAATGGTGTTCCAAAAAGTTGTCGTTTCGAGAATCGGCCCACTAATACACTTCCGGGACCGCAATTTTTTAACGCTAAGCAGGGGACAGATGTGCCGGATGATGTAGGGTACATCAGAACTGAAAAATTTGGGAAAAAGTTTTTGGTGTGGCAAGCCGATTGTTCATGTGGCTTAAAGAGTTCTTCGTATTTCACAACGGGAACAATCAATGGTGAAAATAACAATGGAATGCATCAAAAAACGACTTCTACCCATCTACCGAAAACATACGGATCCTCTTTTGTTTTAGGCGGATCTGGCATCCGCTTATTACGCTTCTTCTACACTAGAGATGCTCAAGACGGAAAAAGTCGATTTGACGAAAAATGGCAAAATCCACAAAACTTCTCTGAACAGCGTCATGCGGAAAGATACCGGATAATAATTAGGCGGCATCTCAAGAAAGATGGAAGAGAAGCAAGCTCTGTTGATTGCTTCAAAAAAATTGGTCTGCGGTACAACTAAAAGTTACCGAGAAAGTTGTGCAGAATCTTATGGGAGGTATCAAGAGGAAAGTCCGAGCGTTCTTCCGAAAAGCGAAGTAAATGTTCAAACTCACGTGAATTCGGCCACATGTATGTTGATTGTCATTTATAAAAAATAAACTTATGAATTTGTTCGAAAATACATATTTTCTATTGAAAAACAGGTGTCCACTTTCTTTAATGAACAGTCCTTAATGTGTGAGAATTTTCGAGCGATCACCATTTTAAATGCCGCCTACAAAGTGCTATCCCAGATCATCTTCCGTCGTCTTTCACCTAAAGTAAATGAGTTCGTGGGAAGTTACCAAGCCGGTTTCATCGACGGCCGGTCGACAACGGACCAGATCTTCACCGTACGGCAAATCCTCCAGAAATGCCGTGAATACCAGGTCCCAACGCATCACCTGTTCATCGACTTCAAAGCGGCATACGACAGTATCGACCGCACAGAGCTATGGAAAATTATGGACGAGAACAGCTTTCCCGGGAAGCTGACTAGACTGATAAGAGCAACGATGGACGGTGTGCAGAACAGCGTAAGGATTTCGGGTGAACTATCCAGTTCATTTGAATCTCGACGGGGACTACGACAAGGTGATGGACTTTCCTGCCTACTATCAAAGATATCCCATATTATTGCTAGAACATTTGAAACGGTGGCAGAACAGTACACCCGCCTGAAACGTGAAGCAGCAAAGGTCGGACTGGTGGTGAATGCGGCTAAGACAAAGTACATGCTGGTAGGTGGGACTGAGCGAGACAGGACAAGCCTTGGCAGCAATGTTACGATAGACGGGGATACTTTCGAGGTGGTAGAAGAATTCGTCTACCTCGGTTCCTTGCTAACGGCTGACAATAACGTGAGCCGTGAAATACGAAGGCGCATCATCAGTGGAAGTCGTGCCTACTATGGGCTCCAGAAGAAACTGCGGTCTAAAAAGATTCACCCCCGCACCAAATGTACCATGTACAAGACGTTAATAAGACCGGTGGTTCTCTACGGACACGAGACATGGACGATGCTCGAGGAGGACCAGCAAGCACTCGGAGTTTTCGAGCGACGGGTGCTAAGGACGATCTTCGGCGGCGTGCAGGAGAACGGTGTGTGGCGGAGAAGGATGAACCACGAGCTCGCTGCACTTTACGGCGAACCCAGCATCCAGAAAGTGGCCAAAGCCAGAAGGATACGATGTGCAGGGCATGTTGCAAGAATGCCGGACAACAACCCTGCAAAGTTGGTGTTTGCTACCCATCCGGCTGGTACAAGAAGGCGTGGAGCGCAGAGAGCACGATGGGCGGACCAGGTGGAGCGTGATCTGGCGAGTGTTGGGCGTGACCGACGTTGGAGAGCTGCAGCTGCAAATCGAGTATTATGGCGGCAAATTGTTGATTCAGTATTATCATGAATTTGATGTTAACTAAATAAATGAAATGAAATACAAAACTCCTACAGAAACTCTCTCAGGAATTCGTTGCATCTCTCCTGGGATTTCCTAAGGAATTCCTCATATGGTTTCTCCAGGGATTCATTCAGGGATTCACTCGGGAATTTCTTCTGGGATTCTTTCAAGGATAACTCCAGGAATCTTCTATATATAAAAATGTAGTGGCATACGTGGGACCGCGCATAACTTGCGAACGGATGGTCTGATCTGAGTCGTCTAAGTTTTGTTCTGTTAGTTTTAACCCAAGGAAGGTTTATGAGGCAAAAAACATGGGAAAATTAAGAGTTTTTGAAAATCGGGTTTTCATACATTTTGAACAGGGACTTGGGCTTGGCTAGGAACTTGAAACGTAAAAAACGCATTAGGCAAGACAAAGTTTGCCGGGGACAGCTAGTTATCTCTAAAATTCATCCAAGGAATCCTCCGGGAAGTTTTTTTTGGGTTTCCTTTAGGAGTTCCTCATGGGATCTTTCAGGAACTCCTCCCACGAATTAATTCAGAAATGCATCCAGGAATTTCTCCAGGAATGTTTAATTATTCTTTTAAGATTTATTCCGGGATTCTTCCTGGGATTCTTCAGTAATTCATCCATGAACTCGTAACGACCTTCTTATAAATGATATGGGATTCCTCAGGAATGCCTACAAAATGAAAACGATACTACAAACAGCATGTGGCAGAGCCATTTTTCAAGAAAAAGAGGAATTACGACACTCGCGTGACGTAGTCTATGCCCCGCACAAAATCCCTCCCACGGTCCATATCCAGAGAGGAAAACGAAATGTATAGTCGAGTGCATGCGGAGTGAGATGGCTCACGCCCCCAGCAATACGGGTTGCATTGGCGATCGCGGCCCAGACTATGAGGGGAAATGCGAAGGAGAATCGTCGGATCGGGTTACGCGGCAGAGATTGATAGGCCAATATATTTCTGCCTTGCAGATATATTGGCAAAGCGAATAACCGAAACACAATAGGTGTTTACGCGATTTGCAAATTTCTTGGGCCTCAACCAAGCAAGTAAATGAGAATGCAAAGTTGATGGTGAAATAGCTCAAAAAGTTGTTAGAAAGCCCGATTGTTACCCAGTACGTTATAGTCAAATTGAAGGTGAGATCAAAACCCCTACACAGAAAAAAAATATGTAATTAAAATTCAGCTAGAAATCATGCACATAAAGGGAATGCTAGAGTTAGTGCATAGTTACATGAGATATCATGTAAAATTACATTACAATCGTGTAAATTTCCGCTAATAGTCACGTAATCGGTTGGAGTCCATGATGTTTTACGCGATGGTTGGCGGAAATTTACACGATTGTAATGTAATTTTACATGATATCTCATGTAAATATGCACTAACTATAGCATTCCCTTTATGTGCATGATTTCAAGCTGAATTTTAATTACATATTTTTTTCTGTGTACCTACCTATTAGAACTGAAACATGATTGTAAAATAAACAGATTTCAGATTCCGTTGAAAATATTGTGCTGGATACGATCGTGAATTCATGCGATTCCGAAAAAAAAAACAGATTATATTGCCTAGAAACAAATAGGAGAGATATTAAATTCGTTGTGGGATAGCCCCCTTCAACGAAGGGTTTTTATTCTGGGTTCTGAAAACCCTATGCTATAGGGCCTAAGCGCGCATCGCCGCACGCTCTACGCGTAACGGTGCTCATCATTTCCGGCGAAACCAGTGAGACGATACTCCCCTATGCGACTGGAGAACTCCTCAACTCTCTCTGCGACCCAACGCGAGCGACGCCGAGCCGTTGCCTACCGTGATCCAGGCGGTCACTCGCATTCGACCCGAATTGAACATCCACGCATCCACATCACGCGGTACGCGTAGCCACGCAGCTCGCCTCATTAAGTGTTCGACCGCGGATCATCTTTGAAGATGGGTTTTGTTACCCGGCGCCAAACCACCCTTCAGGGAATTACATACATTTAGGCGTTTTCCGCATATGAGGCGAGTTGAAGGAATTCGGTCGTCCTGCGATATTTATATTTTCGAATAGAATCCTAGCGATAATCCGGGATATTTGTTGAGAATATTTTCTACGAAATAAGCAGAATCATGCTGCTTTAGTCCTGATTTATACCTCGTCGACTTGTTCTACAAAATAAGCATGGAAAATGTTGAAAACGCTAATTGTTCCACAATATTCGACTTTTCATCCACTTAAACGCAAAGGGTGATAAGGTGTGAAGATGTAATGTCCTGTCGATGTTCAAGGATCATTTTTGAGGTCCTTTTGGATCAATCCTGGTGACCGGACTTCTTCCCATTTAATTATATCTGCATTTTTGAATGGAAATTAGATGAAATAATTTATTATTTCACAATATTCGACTTTTCATCCACTTAAACGCAAAGGGTGATGGGGTGTGAAGTTGTAATGTCCTGTCGATGTTCAAGGATCACTTTTGAGGTCCTTTTGGATCAATCCTAGTGACCGGACTTCTTCCCATTTAATTTTATCTGCATTTTTGAATGGAAATTGGATGAAATAATTGATTATTCCACAATATTCGACTTTTCATCCACTTAAACGCAAAGGGTGGTGGGGTGTGAAGATGTAATGTCCTGTCTATGTCCAAGGATCACTTTTGAGGTCCTTTTGGATCAATCCTGGTGACCGGACTTCTTCCCATTTAATTTTATCTGCATTTTTGAATGGAAATTGGATGAAATAATTTATTATTTCACAATATTCGACTTTTCATCCACTTAAACGCAAAGGGTGATGGGGTGTGAAAATGTAATGTCCTGTCGATGTTCAAGGATCACTTTTGAGGTCCTTTTGGATCAATCCTGGTGACCGGACTTCTTCCCATTTAATTTTATCAGAATTTTTGAAGAAAATTAGATAAAATAATTGATTATTCCACAATACTCGACTTTTCATCCACTTAAACGCAAAGGGTGATGGGGTGTGAAGATGTAATGTCCTGTCGATGTTCAAGGATCACTTTTGAGGTCCTTTTGGATCAATCCTGGTGACCGGACTTCTTCCCATTTAATTTTATCTGCATTTTTGAATGGAAATTGGATGAAATAATTTATTATTTCACAATATTCGACTTTTCATCCACTTAAACGCAAAGGGTGGTGGGGTGTGATGATGTAATGTCCTGTCGATGTTCAAGGATCATTTTTGAGGTCCTTTTGGATCAATCCTGGTGACCGGACTTCTTCCCATTTAATTTTATCAGAATTTTTGAAGGAAATTAGATGAAATAATTGATTATTCCACAATATTCGACTTTTCATCCACTTAAACGCAAAGGGTGATGGGGTGTGAAGTTGTAATGTCCTGTCGATGTTCAAGGATCACTTTTGAGGTCCTTTAGGATCAATCCTTGTGACCGGACTTCTTCCCATTTAATTTTATCTGCATTTTTGAATGGAAATTGGATGAAATAATTTATTATTTCACAATATTCGACTTTTCATCCACTTAAACGCAAAGGGTGATGGGGTGTGAAGTTGTAATGTCCTGTCGATGTTCAAGGATCACTTTTGAGGTCCTTTTGGATCAATCCTAGTGACCGGACTTCTTCCCATTTAATTTTATCTGCATTTTTGAATGGAAATTGGATGAAATAATTGATTATTCCACAATATTCGACTTTTCATCCACTTAAACGCAAAGGGTGATGGGGTGTGAAGATGTAATGTCCTGTCTATGTCCAAGGATCACTTTTGAGGTCCTTTTGGATCAATCCTGGTGACCGGACTTCTTCCCATTTAATTTTATCTGCATTTTTGAATGGAAATTGGATGAAATAATTTATTATTTCACAATATTCGACTTTTCATCCACTTAAACGCAAAGGGTGATGGGGTGTGAAAATGTAATGTCCTGTCGATGTTCAAGGATCACTTTTGAGGTCCTTTTGGATCAATCCTGGTGACCGGACTTCTTCCCATTTAATTTTATCAGAATTTTTGAAGAAAATTAGATGAAATAATTGATTATTCCACAATATTCGACTTTTCATCCACTTAAACGCAAAGGGTGATGGGGTGTGAAGATGTAATGTCCTGTCGATGTTCAAGGATCACTTTTGAGGTCCTTTTGGATCAATCCTGGTGACCGGACTTCTTCCCATTTAATTTTATCTGCATTTTTGAATGGAAATTGGATGAAATAATTTATTATTTCACAATATTCGACTTTTCATCCACTTAAACGCAAAGGGTGGTGGGGTGTGATGATGTAATGTCCTGTCGATGTTCAAGGATCATTTTTGAGGTCCTTTTGGATCAATCCTGGTGACCGGACTTCTTCCCATTTAATTTTATCAGAATTTTTGAAGGAAATTAGATGAAATAATTGATTATTCCACAATATTCGACTTTTCATCCACTTAAACGCAAAGGGTGATGGGGTGTGAAGTTGTAATGTCCTGTCGATGTTCAAGGATCACTTTTGAGGTCCTTTAGGATCAATCCTAGTGACCGGACTTCTTCCCATTTAATTTTATCTGCATTTTTGAATGGAAATTGGATGAAATAATTTATTATTTCACAATATTCGACTTTTCATCCACTTAAACGCAAAGGGTGATGGGGTGTGAAAATGTAATGTCCTGTCGATGTTCAAGGATCATTTTTGAGGTCCTTTTGGATCAATCCTGGTGATCGGATTTCTTCCCATTTAATTTTATCAGAATTTTTGAAGGAAATTAGATGAAATAATTGATTATTCCACAATATTCGACTTTTCATCCACTTAAACGCAAAGGGTGATGGGGTGTGAAGTTGTAATGTCCTGTCGATGTTCAAGGATCACTTTTGAGGTCCTTTTGGATCAATCCTAGTGACCGGACTTCTTCCCATTTAATTTATCTGCATTTTTGAATGGAAATTGGATGAAATAATTTATTATTTCACAATATTCGACTTTTCATCCACTTAAACGCAAAGGGTGATGGGGTGTGAAGATGTAATGTCCTGTCGATGTTCAAGGATCATTTTTGAGGTCCTTTTGGATCAATCCTGGTGATCGGACTTCTTCCCATTTAATTTTATCAGAATTTTTGAAGGAAATTAGATGAAATAATTGATTATTCCACAATATTCGACTTTTCATCCACTTAAACGCAAAGGGTGATGGGGTGTGAAGTTGTAATGTCCTGTCGATGTTCAAGGATCACTTTTGAGGTCCTTTTGGATCAATCCTAGTGACCGGACTTCTTCCCATTTAATTTTATCAGAATCTTTGAAGGAAATTGGATGAAATAATTGATTATTCCACAATATTCGACTTTTCATCCACTTAAACGCAAAGGGTGATGGGGTGTGAAGATGTAATGTCCTGTCGATGTTCAAGAATCATTTCTGAGGTTCTTTTGGATCAATCCTGGTGACCGGACTTCTTCCCATTTAATTTTATCTGCATTTTTGAATGGAAATTGGATGAAATAATTGATTATTCCACAATATTCGACTTTCATCCACTTAAACGCAAAGGGTGATGGGGTGTGAAGATGTAATGTCCTGTCGATGTTCAAGGATCATTTTTGAGGTCCTTTTGGATCAATCCTGGTGACCGGACTTCTTCCCATTTAATTTTATCTGCATTTTTGAATGGAAATTGGATGAAATAATTGATTATTCCACAATATTCGACTTTTCATCCACTTAAACGCAAAGGGTGATGGGGTGTGAAGATGTAATGTCCTGTCGATGTTCAAGGATCATTTTTGAGGTCCTTTTGGATCAATCCTGGTGACCGGACTTCTTCCCATTTAATTTTATCTGCATTTTTGAATGGAAATTGGATGAAATAATTGATTATTCCACAATATTCGACTTTTCATCCACTTAAACGCAAAGGGTGATGGGGTGTGAAGATGTAATGTCCTGTCGATGTTCAAGAATCATTTTTGAGGTTCTTTTGGATCAATCCTGGTGACCGGACTTCTTCCCATTTAATTTTATCTGCATTTTTGAATGGAAATTGGATGAAATAATTGATTATTCCACAATATTCGACTTTCATCCACTTAAACGCAAAGGGTGATGGGGTGTGAAGATGTAATGTCCTGTCGATGTTCAAGGATCATTTTTGAGGTCCTTTTGGATCAATCCTGGTGACCGGACTTCTTCCCATTTAATTTTATCTGCATTTTTGAATGGAAATTGGATGAAATAATTGATTATTCCACAATATTCGACTTTCATCCACTTAAACGCAAAGGGTGATGGGGTGTGAAGATGTAATGTCCTGTCGATGTTCAAGGATCATTTTTGAGGTCCTTTTGGATCAATCCTGGTGATCGGACTTCTTCCCATTTAATTTTATCAGAATTTTTGAAGGAAATTAGATGAAATAATTGATTATTCCACAATATTCGACTTTTCATCCACTTAAACGCAAAGGGTGATGGGGTGTGAAGATGTAATGTCCTGTCGATGTTCAAGAATCATTTTTGAGGTTCTTTTGGATCAATCCTGGTGACCGGACTTCTTCCCATTTAATTTTATCTGCATTTTTGAATGGAAATTGGATGAAATAATTGATTATTCCACAATATTCGACTTTCATCCACTTAAACGCAAAGGGTGATGGGGTGTGAAGATGTAATGTCCTGTCGATGTTCAAGGATCATTTTTGAGGTCCTTTTGGATCAATCCTGGTGACCGGACTTCTTCCCATTTAATTTTATCAGAATTTTTGAAGGAAATTGGATGAAATAATTGATTATTCCACAATATTCGACTTTTCATCCACTTAAACGCAAAGGGTGATGGGGTGTGAAGATGTAATGTCCTGTCGATGTTCAAGGATCATTTTTGAGGTCCTTTTGGATCAATCCTGGTGACCGGACTTCTTCCCATTTAATTTTATCTGCATTTTTGAATGGAAATTGGATGAAATAATTTATTATTTCACAATATTCGACTTTTCATCCACTTAAACGCAAAGGGTGATGGGGTGTGAAGATGTAATGTCCTGTCGATGTTCAAGGATCATTTTTGAGGTCCTTTTGGATCAATCCTGGTGACCGGACTTCTTCCCATTTAATTTTATCTGCATTTTTGAATGGAAATTGGATGAAATAATTTATTATTTCACAATATTCGACTTTTCATCCACTTAAACGCAAAGGGTGATGGGGTGTGAAAATGTAATGTCCTGTCGATGTTCAAGGATCACTTTTGAGGTCCTTTTGGATCAATCCTGGTGACCGGACTTCTTCCCATTTAATTTTATCAGAATTTTTGAAGAAAATTAGATGAAATAATTGATTATTCCACAATATTCGACTTTTCATCCACTTAAACGCAAAGGGTGATGGGGTGTGAAGATGTAATGTCCTGTCGATGTTCAAGGATCACTTTTGAGGTCCTTTTGGATCAATCCTGGTGACCGGACTTCTTCCCATTTAATTTTATCTGCATTTTTGAATGGAAATTGGATGAAATAATTTATTATTTCACAATATTCGACTTTTCATCCACTTAAACGCAAAGGGTGGTGGGGTGTGATGATGTAATGTCCTGTCGATGTTCAAGGATCATTTTTGAGGTCCTTTTGGATCAATCCTGGTGACCGGACTTCTTCCCATTTAATTTTATCAGAATTTTTGAAGGAAATTAGATGAAATAATTGATTATTCCACAATATTCGACTTTTCATCCACTTAAACGCAAAGGGTGATGGGGTGTGAAGTTGTAATGTCCTGTCGATGTTCAAGGATCACTTTTGAGGTCCTTTAGGATCAATCCTAGTGACCGGACTTCTTCCCATTTAATTTTATCTGCATTTTTGAATGGAAATTGGATGAAATAATTTATTATTTCACAATATTCGACTTTTCATCCACTTAAACGCAAAGGGTGATGGGGTGTGAAAATGTAATGTCCTGTCGATGTTCAAGGATCATTTTTGAGGTCCTTTTGGATCAATCCTGGTGATCGGACTTCTTCCCATTTAATTTTATCAGAATTTTTGAAGGAAATTAGATGAAATAATTGATTATTCCACAATATTCGACTTTTCATCCACTTAAACGCAAAGGGTGATGGGGTGTGAAGTTGTAATGTCCTGTCGATGTTCAAGGATCACTTTTGAGGTCCTTTTGGATCAATCCTAGTGACCGGACTTCTTCCCATTTAATTTATCTGCATTTTTGAATGGAAATTGGATGAAATAATTTATTATTTCACAATATTCGACTTTTCATCCACTTAAACGCAAAGGGTGATGGGGTGTGAAGATGTAATGTCCTGTCGATGTTCAAGGATCATTTTTGAGGTCCTTTTGGATCAATCCTGGTGATCGGACTTCTTCCCATTTAATTTTATCAGAATTTTTGAAGGAAATTAGATGAAATAATTGATTATTCCACAATATTCGACTTTTCATCCACTTAAACGCAAAGGGTGATGGGGTGTGAAGTTGTAATGTCCTGTCGATGTTCAAGGATCACTTTTGAGGTCCTTTTGGATCAATCCTAGTGACCGGACTTCTTCCCATTTAATTTTATCAGAATTTTTGAATGGAAATTGGATGAAATAATTGATTATTCCACAATATTCGACTTTTCATCCACTTAAACGCAAAGGGTGATGGGGTGTGATGATGTAATGTCCTGTCGATGTTCAAGAATCATTTTTGAGGTTCTTTTGGATCAATCCTGGTGACCGGACTTCTTCCCATTTAATTTTATCTGCATTTTTGAATGGAAATTGGATGAAATAATTGATTATTCCACAATATTCGACTTTCATCCACTTAAACGCAAAGGGTGATGGGGTGTGAAGATGTAATGTCCTGTCGATGTTCAAGGATCATTTTTGAGGTCCTTTTGGATCAATCCTGGTGACCGGACTTCTTCCCATTTAATTTTATCTGCATTTTTGAATGGAAATTGGATGAAATAATTGATTATTCCACAATATTCGACTTTTCATCCACTTAAACGCAAAGGGTGATGGGGTGTGAAGATGTAATGTCCTGTCGATGTTCAAGGATCATTTTTGAGGTCCTTTTGGATCAATCCTGGTGACCGGACTTCTTCCCATTTAATTTTATCTGCATTTTTGAAGGGAAATTGGATGAAATAATTGATTATTTCACAATATTCGACTTTTCATCCACTTAAACGCAAAGGGTGGTGGGGTGTGATGATGTAATGTCCTGTCGATGTTCAAGGATCATTTTTGAGGTCCTTTTGGATCAATCCTGGTGACCGGACTTCTTCCCATTTAATTTTATCTGCATTTTTGAATGGAAATTGGATGAAATAATTGATTATTCCACAATATTCGACTTTTCATCCACTTAAACGCAAAGGGTGATGGGGTGTGAAGATGTAATGTCCTGTCGATGTTCAAGAATCATTTTTGAGGTTCTTTTGGATCAATCCTGGTGACCGGACTTCTTCCCATTTAATTTTATCTGCATTTTTGAATGGAAATTGGATGAAATAATTGATTATTCCACAATATTCGACTTTCATCCACTTAAACGCAAAGGGTGATGGGGTGTGAAGATGTAATGTCCTGTCGATGTTCAAGAATCATTTTTGAGGTCCTTTTGGATCAATCCTGGTGACCGGACTTCTTCCCATTTAATTTTATCTGCATTTTTGAATGGAAATTGGATGAAATAATTGATTATTCCACAATATTCGACTTTTCATCCACTTAAACGCAAAGGGTGATGGGGTGTGAAGATGTAATGTCCTGTCGATGTTCAAGAATCATTTTTGAGGTTCTTTTGGATCAATCCTGGTGACCGGACTTCTTCCCATTTAATTTTATCTGCATTTTTGAATGGAAATTGGATGAAATAATTGATTATTCCACAATATTCGACTTTCATCCACTTAAACGCAAAGGGTGGTGGGGTGTGATGATGTAATGTCCTGTCGATGTTCAAGGATCATTTTTGAGGTCCTTTTGGATCAATCCTGGTGACCGGACTTCTTCCCATTTAATTTTATCTGCATTTTTGAATGGAAATTGGATGAAATAATTGATTATTCCACAATATTCGACTTTTCATCCACTTAAACGCAAAGGGTGATGGGGTGTGAAGATGTAATGTCCTGTCGATGTTCAAGAATCATTTTTGAGGTTCTTTTGGATCAATCCTGGTGACCGGACTTCTTCCCATTTAATTTTATCTGCATTTTTGAATGGAAATTGGATGAAATAATTGATTATTCCACAATATTCGACTTTCATCCACTTAAACGCAAAGGGTGATGGGGTGTGAAGATGTAATGTCCTGTCGATGTTCAAGAATCATTTTTGAGGTCCTTTTGGATCAATCCTGGTGACCGGACTTCTTCCCATTTAATTTTATCTGCATTTTTGAATGGAAATTGGATGAAATAATTGATTATTCCACAATATTCGACTTTTCATCCACTTAAACGCAAAGGGTGATGGGGTGTGAAGATGTAATGTCCTGTCGATGTTCAAGAATCATTTTTGAGGTTCTTTTGGATCAATCCTGGTGACCGGACTTCTTCCCATTTAATTTTATCTGCATTTTTGAATAGAAATTGGATGAAATAATTTATTATTTCACAATATTCGACTTTTCATCCACTTAAACGCAAAGGGTGATGGGGTGTGAAGATGTAATGTCCTGTCGATGTTCAAGGATCATTTTTGAGGTCCTTTTGGATCAATCCTGGTGATCGGACTTCTTCCCATTTAATTTTATCGAAATTTTTGAAGAAAATTAGATGAAATAATTGATTATTCCACAATATTCGACTTTTCATCCACTTAAACGCAAAGGGTGATGGGGTGTGAAGATGTAATGTCCTGTCGATGTTCAAGGATCGTTTTTGAGGTCCTTTTGGATCAATCCTGGTGACCGGACTTCTTCCCATTTAATTTTATCTGCATTTTTGAATGGAAATTGGATGAAATAATTTATTATTTCACAATATTCGACTTTTCATCCACTTAAACGCAAAGGGTGATGGGGTGTGATGATGTAATGTCCTGTCGATGTTCAAGGATCATTTTTGAGGTCCTTTTGGATCAATCCTGGTGACCGGACTTCTTCCCATTTAATTTTATCTGCATTTTTGAATGGAAATTGGATGAAATAATTTATTATTTCACAATATTCGACTTTTCATCCACTTAAACGCAAAGGGTGATGGGGTGTGATGATGTAATGTCCTGTCGATGTTCAAGGATCATTTTTGAGGTCCTTTTGGATCAATCCTGGTGACCGGACTTCTTCCCATTTAATTTTATCAGAATTTTTGAAGGAAATTGGATGAAATAATTGATTATTCCACAATATTCGACTTTTCATCCACTTAAACGCAAAGGGTGATGGGGTGTGAAGATGTAATGTCCTGTCGATGTTCAAGGATCACTTTTGAGGTCCTTTTGGATCAATCCTGGTGACCGGACTTCTTCCCATTTAATTTTATCTGCATTTTTGAATGGAAATTGGATGAAATAATTTATTATTTCACAATATTCGACTTTTCATCCACTTAAACGCAAAGGGTGATGGGGTGTGAAAATGTAATGTCCTGTCGATGTTCAAGGATCACTTTTGAGGTCCTTTTGGATCAATCCTGGTGACCGGACTTCTTCCCATTTAATTTTATCAGAATTTTTGAAGAAAATTAGATAAAATAATTGATTATTCCACAATACTCGACTTTTCATCCACTTAAACGCAAAGGGTGATGGGGTGTGAAGATGTAATGTCCTGTCGATGTTCAAGGATCACTTTTGAGGTCCTTTTGGATCAATCCTGGTGACCGGACTTCTTCCCATTTAATTTTATCTGCATTTTTGAATGGAAATTGGATGAAATAATTTATTATTTCACAATATTCGACTTTTCATCCACTTAAACGCAAAGGGTGGTGGGGTGTGATGATGTAATGTCCTGTCGATGTTCAAGGATCATTTTTGAGGTCCTTTTGGATCAATCCTGGTGACCGGACTTCTTCCCATTTAATTTTATCAGAATTTTTGAAGGAAATTAGATGAAATAATTGATTATTCCACAATATTCGACTTTTCATCCACTTAAACGCAAAGGGTGATGGGGTGTGAAGTTGTAATGTCCTGTCGATGTTCAAGGATCACTTTTGAGGTCCTTTAGGATCAATCCTTGTGACCGGACTTCTTCCCATTTAATTTTATCTGCATTTTTGAATGGAAATTGGATGAAATAATTTATTATTTCACAATATTCGACTTTTCATCCACTTAAACGCAAAGGGTGATGGGGTGTGAAGTTGTAATGTCCTGTCGATGTTCAAGGATCACTTTTGAGGTCCTTTTGGATCAATCCTAGTGACCGGACTTCTTCCCATTTAATTTTATCTGCATTTTTGAATGGAAATTGGATGAAATAATTGATTATTCCACAATATTCGACTTTTCATCCACTTAAACGCAAAGGGTGATGGGGTGTGAAGATGTAATGTCCTGTCTATGTCCAAGGATCACTTTTGAGGTCCTTTTGGATCAATCCTGGTGACCGGACTTCTTCCCATTTAATTTTATCTGCATTTTTGAATGGAAATTGGATGAAATAATTTATTATTTCACAATATTCGACTTTTCATCCACTTAAACGCAAAGGGTGATGGGGTGTGAAAATGTAATGTCCTGTCGATGTTCAAGGATCACTTTTGAGGTCCTTTTGGATCAATCCTGGTGACCGGACTTCTTCCCATTTAATTTTATCAGAATTTTTGAAGAAAATTAGATGAAATAATTGATTATTCCACAATATTCGACTTTTCATCCACTTAAACGCAAAGGGTGATGGGGTGTGAAGTTGTAATGTCCTGTCGATGTTCAAGGATCACTTTTGAGGTCCTTTAGGATCAATCCTTGTGACCGGACTTCTTCCCATTTAATTTTATCAGAATTTTTGAAGGAAATTAGATGAAATAATTGATTATTCCACAATATTCGACTTTTCATCCACTTAAACGCAAAGGGTGATGGGGTGTGAAGATGTAATGTCCTGTCGATGTTCAAGAATCATTTTTGAGGTTCTTTTGGATCAATCCTGGTGACCGGACTTCTTCCCATTTAATTTTATCTGCATTTTTGAATGGAAATTGGATGAAATAATTGATTATTCCACAATATTCGACTTTCATCCACTTAAACGCAAAGGGTGGTGGGGTGTGATGATGTAATGTCCTGTCGATGTTCAAGGATCATTTTTGAGGTCCTTTTGGATCAATCCTGGTGACCGGACTTCTTCCCATTTAATTTTATCTGCATTTTTGAATGGAAATTGGATGAAATAATTGATTATTCCACAATATTCGACTTTTCATCCACTTAAACGCAAAGGGTGATGGGGTGTGAAGATGTAATGTCCTGTCGATGTTCAAGGATCACTTTTGAGGTCCTTTTGGATCAATCCTGGTGACCGGACTTCTTCCCATTTAATTTTATCTGCATTTTTGAATGGAAATTGGATGAAATAATTTATTATTTCACAATATTCGACTTTTCATCCACTTAAACGCAAAGGGTGATGGGGTGTGAAGATGTAATGTCCTGTCGATGTTCAAGGATCACTTTTGAGGTCCTTTTGGATCAATCCTGGTGACCGGACTTCTTCCCATTTAATTTTATCTGCATTTTTGAATGGAAATTGGATGAAATAATTTATTATTTCACAATATTCGACTTTTCATCCACTTAAACGCAAAGGGTGATGGGGTGTGAAGATGTAATGTCCTGTCGATGTTCAAGGATCATTTTGAGGTCCTTTTGGATCAATCCTGGTGACCGGACTTCTTCCCATTTAATTTTATCTGCATTTTTGAATGGAAATTGGATGAAATAATTTATTATTTTCTGAAAATCTCTTTAATAAAGACAAAAAAAAAAAAAAAAAAATTATTATTTCACAATATTCGACTTTTCATCCACTTAAACGCAAAGGGTGATGGGGTGTGATGATGTAATGTCCTGTCGATGTTCAAGGATCATTTTTGAGGTCCTTTTGGATCAATCCTGGTGACCGGACTTCTTCCCATTTAATTTTATCAGAATTTTTGAAGGAAATTGGATGAAATAATTGATTATTCCACAATATTCGACTTTTCATCCACTTAAACGCAAAGGGTGATGGGGTGTGAAGATGTAATGTCCTGTCGATGTTCAAGAATCATTTTTGAGGTTCTTTTGGATCAATCCTGGTGACCGGACTTCTTCCCATTTAATTTTATCTGCATTTTTGAATGGAAATTGGATGAAATAATTGATTATTCCACAATATTCGACTTTTCATCCACTTAAACGCAAAGGGTGATGGGGTGTGAAGATGTAATGTCCTGTCGATGTTCAAGAATCATTTTTGAGGTTCTTTTGGATCAATCCTGGTGACCGGACTTTTTCCCATTTAATTTTATCTGCATTTTTGAATGGAAATTGGATGAAATAATTGATTATTCCACAATATTCGACTTTTCATCCACTTAAACGCAAAGGGTGATGGGGTGTGAAGATGTAATGTCCTGTCGATGTTCAAGAATCATTTTTGAGGTTCTTTTGGATCAATCCTGGTGACCGGACTTCTTCCCATTTAATTTTATCTGCATTTTTGAATGGAAATTGGATGAAATAATTGATTATTCCACAATATTCGACTTTTCATCCACTTAAACGCAAAGGGTGATGGGGTGTGAAGATGTAATGTCCTGTCGATGTTCAAGGATCACTTTTGAGGTCCTTTTGGATCAATCCTGGTGACCGGACTTCTTCCCATTTAATTTTATCTGCATTTTTGAATGGAAATTGGATGAAATAATTTATTATTTCACAATATTCGACTTTTCATCCACTTAAACGCAAAGGGTGATGGGGTGTGAAGATGTAATGTCCTGTCGATGTTCAAGGATCATTTTTGAGGTCCTTTTGGATCAATCCTGGTGACCGGACTTCTTCCCATTTAATTTTATCAGAATTTTTGAAGGAAATTAGATGAAATAATTGATTATTCCACAATATTCGACTTTTCATCCACTTAAACGCAAAGGGTGATGGGGTGTGAAGATGTAATGTCCTGTCGATGTTCAAGGATCATTTTTGAGGTCCTTTTGGATCAATCCTGGTGACCGGACTTCTTCCCATTTAATTTTATCTGCATTTTTGAATGGAAATTGGATGAAATAATTTATTATTCCACAATATTCGACTTTTCATCCACTTAAACGCAAAGGGTGATGGGGTGTGAAGATGTAATGTCCTGTCGATGTTCAAGGATCATTTTTTAGGTCCTTTTGGATCAATCCTGGTGATCGGACTTCTTCCCATTTAATTTTATCTGCATTTTTGAAGGGAAATTGGATGAAATAATTGATTATTCCTCAATATCCGACTTTTCGACCACTTAAACGCAAAGGGTGATGGGGTGTGAAGATGTAATGTCCTGTCGATGTTCAAGGATCACTTTTGAGGTCCTTTTGGATCAATCCTGGTGACCGGACTTCTTCCCATTTAATTTTATCTGCATTTTTGAAGGGAAATTGGATGAAATAATTGATTATTCCACAATATTCGACTTTTCATCCACTAAAACGCAAAGGGTGGTGGGGTGTGAAGATGTAATGTCCTGTCGATGTTCAAGGATCACTTTTGAGGTTCTTCTGGATCAATCCTGGTGACCGGACTTCTTCCCATTTAATTTTATCTGCATTTTTGAATGGAAATTGGATGAAATAATTTATTATTTCACAATTGATTGATTGATTTGTCTTTAGTCTCTCACCAGGATTGATCCAAAAGGACCTCAAAAATGATCCTTGAACATCGACAGGACATTACATCTTCACACCCCATCACCCTTTGCGTTTAAGTGGATGAAAAGTCGAATATTGTGGAATAATCAATTATTTCATCTAATTTCCTTCAAAAATTCTGATAAAATTAAATGGGAAGAAGTCCGGTCACCAGGATTGATCCAAAAGGACCTCAAAAATGATCCTTGAACATCGACAGGACATTACATCTTCACACCCCACCACCCTTTGCGTTTAAGTGGATGAAAAGTCGAATATTGTGGAATAATCAATTATTTCATCTAATTTCCATTCAAAAATTCTGATAAAATTCAATGGGAAGAAGTCCGATCACCAGGATTGATCCAAAAGGACCTCAAAAATGATCCTTGAACATCGACAGGACATTACATCTTCACACCCCATCACCCTTTGCGTTTAAGTGGATGAAAAGTCGAATATTGTGAAATAATAAATTATTTCATCCAATTTCCATTCAAAAATGCAGATAAAATTAAATGGGAAGAAGTCCGGTCACCAGGATTGATCCAAAAGGACCTCAAAAACGATCCTTGAACATCGACAGGACATTACATCTTCACACCTCATCACCCTTTGCGTTTAAGTGGATAAAAAGTCGAATATTGTGGAATAATCAATTATTTCATCTAATTTCCTTCAAAAATTCTGATAAAATTAAATGGGAAGAAGTCCGGTCACCAGGATTGATCCAAAAGGACCTCAAAAACGATCCTTGAACATCGACAGGACATTACATCTTCACACCCCATCACCCTTTGCGTTTAAGTGGATAAAAAGTCGAATATTGTGGAATAATCAATTATTTCATCTAATTTCCTTCAAAAATTCTGATAAAATTAAATGGGAAGAAGTCCGGTCACCAGGATTGATCCAAAAGGACCTCAAAAATGATCCTTGAACATCGACAGGACATTACATCTTCACACCCCATCACCCTTTGAGTTTAAGTGGATAAAAAGTCAAATATTGTGGAATAATCAATTATTTCATCTAATTTCCTTCAAAAATTCTGATAAAATTAAATGGGAAGAAGTCCGATCACCAGGATTGATCCAAAAGGACCTCAAAAATGATCCTTGAACATCGACAGGACATTACATCTTCACACCCCATCACCCTTTGCGTTTAAGTGGATAAAAAGTCGAATATTGTGGAATAATCAATTATTTCATCTAATTTCCTTCAAAAATTCTGATAAAATTAAATGGGAAGAAGTCCGATCACCAGGATTGATCCAAAAGGACCTCAAAAATGATCCTTGAACATCGACAGGACATTACATCTTCACACCCCACCACCCTTTGCGTTTAAGTGGATGAAAAGTCGAATATTGTGGAATAATCAATTATTTCATCCAATTTCCATTCAAAAATGCAGATAAAATTAAATGGGAAGAAGTCCGATCACTAGGATTGATCCAAAAGGACCTCAAAAATGATCCTTGAACATCGACAGGACATTACATCTTCACACCCCATCACCCTTTGCGTTTAAGTGGATGAAAAGTCAAATATTGTGGAATAATCAATTATTTCATCTAATTTCCTTCAAAAATTCTGATAAAATTAAATGGGAAGAAGTCCGATCACTATGATTGATCCAAAAGGACCTCAAAAATGATCCTTGAACATCGACAGGACATTACATCTTCACACCCCATCACCCTTTGCGTTTAAGTGGATGAAAAGTCGAATATTGTGAAATAATAAATTATTTCATCCAATTTCCATTCAAAAATGCAGATAAAATTAAATGGGAAGAAGTCCGATCACCAGGATTGATCCAAAAGGACCTCAAAAATGATCCTTGAACATCGACAGGACATTACATCTTCACACCTTATCACCCTTTGCGTTTAAGTGGATGAAAAGTCAAATATTGTGGAATAATCAATTATTTCATCTAATTTCCTTCAAAAATTCTGATAAAATTAAATGGGAAGAAGTCCGATCACTATGATTGATCCAAAAGGACCTCAAAAATGATCCTTGAACATCGACAGGACATTACATCTTCACACCCCATCACCCTTTGCGTTTAAGTGGATGAAAAGTCGAATATTGTGAAATAATAAATTATTTCATCCAATTTCCATTCAAAAATGCAGATAAAATTAAATGGGAAGAAGTCCGATCACCAGGATTGATCCAAAAGGACCTCAAAAATGATCCTTGAACATCGACAGGACATTACATCTTCACACCTTATCACCCTTTGCGTTTAAGTGGATAAAAAGTCGAATATTGTGGAATAATCAATTATTTCATCTAATTTCCTTCAAAAATTCTGATAAAATTAAATGGGAAGAAGTCCGGTCACCAGGATTGATCCAAAAGGACCTCAAAAATGATCCTTGAACATCGACAGGACATTACATCTTCACACCCCATCACCCTTTGAGTTTAAGTGGATAAAAAGTCAAATATTGTGGAATAATCAATTATTTCATCTAATTTCCTTCAAAAATTCTGATAAAATTAAATGGGAAGAAGTCCGATCACCAGGATTGATCCAAAAGGACCTCAAAAATGATCCTTGAACATCGACAGGACATTACATCTTCACACCCCATCACCCTTTGCGTTTAAGTGGATAAAAAGTCGAATATTGTGGAATAATCAATTATTTCATCTAATTTCCTTCAAAAATTCTGATAAAATTAAATGGGAAGAAGTCCGATCACCAGGATTGATCCAAAAGGACCTCAAAAATGATCCTTGAACATCGACAGGACATTACATCTTCACACCCCACCACCCTTTGCGTTTAAGTGGATGAAAAGTCGAATATTGTGGAATAATCAATTATTTCATCCAATTTCCATTCAAAAATGCAGATAAAATTAAATGGGAAGAAGTCCGATCACTAGGATTGATCCAAAAGGACCTCAAAAATGATCCTTGAACATCGACAGGACATTACATCTTCACACCCCATCACCCTTTGCGTTTAAGTGGATGAAAAGTCGAATATTGTGGAATAATCAATTATTTCATCTAATTTCCTTCAAAAATTCTGATAAAATTAAATGGGAAGAAGTCCGATCACTATGATTGATCCAAAAGGACCTCAAAAATGATCCTTGAACATCGACAGGACATTACATCTTCACACCCCATCACCCTTTGCGTTTAAGTGGATGAAAAGTCGAATATTGTGGAATAATCAATTATTTCATCCAATTTCCATTCAAAAATGCAGATAAAATTAAATGGGAAGAAGTCCGATCACTAGGATTGATCCAAAAGGACCTCAAAAATGATCCTTGAACATCGACAGGACATTACATCTTCACACCCCATCACCCTTTGCGTTTAAGTGGATGAAAAGTCGAATATTGTGGAATAATCAATTATTTCATCTAATTTCCTTCAAAAATTCTGATAAAATTAAATGGGAAGAAGTCCGATCACCAGGATTGATCCAAAAGGACCTCAAAAATGATCCTTGAACATCGACAGGACATTACATCTTCACACCCCATCACCCTTTGCGTTTAAGTGGATAAAAAGTCGCATATTGTGAAATAATCAATTATTTCATCTAATTTCCTTCAAAAATTCTGATAAAATTAAATGGGAAGAAGTCCGATCACCAGGATTGATCCAAAAGGACCTCAAAAATGATCCTTGAACATCGACAGGACATTACATCTTCACACCCCACCACCCTTTGCGTTTAAGTGGATGAAAAGTCGAATATTGTGGAATAATCAATTATTTCATCCAATTTCCATTCAAAAATGCAGATAAAATTAAATGGGAAGAAGTCCGATCACTAGGATTGATCCAAAAGGACCTCAAAAATGATCCTTGAACATCGACAGGACATTACATCTTCACACCCCATCACCCTTTGCGTTTAAGTGGATGAAAAGTCGAATATTGTGGAATAATCAATTATTTCATCTAATTTCCTTCAAAAATTCTGATAAAATTAAATGGGAAGAAGTCCGATCACTATGATTGATCCAAAAGGACCTCAAAAATGATCCTTGAACATCGACAGGACATTACATCTTCACACCCCATCACCCTTTGCGTTTAAGTGGATGAAAAGTCGAATATTGTGGAATAATCAATTATTTCATCCAATTTCCATTCAAAAATGCAGATAAAATTAAATGGGAAGAAGTCCGGTCACCAGGATTGATCCAAAAGGACCTCAAAAACGATCCTTGAACATCGACAGGACATTACATCTTCACACCTTATCACCCTTTGCGTTTAAGTGGATAAAAAGTCGAATATTGTGGAATAATCAATTATTTCATCCAATTTCCATTCGAAAATGCAGATAAAATTAAATGGGAAGAAGTCCGGTCACCAGGATTGATCCAAAAGGACCTCAAAAATGATCCTTGAACATCGACAGGACATTACATCTTCACACCCCATCACCCTTTGCGTTTAAGTGGATGAAAAGTCGAATATTGTGAAATAATAAATTATTTCATCCAATTTCCATTCAAAAATGCAGATAAAATTAAATGGGAAGAAGTCCGGTCACCAGGATTGATCCAAAAGGAACTCAAAAACGATCCTTGAACATCGACAGGACATTACATCTTCACACCCCATCACCCTTTGCGTTTAAGTGGATAAAAAGTCGAATATTGTGGAATAATCAATTATTTCATCCAATTTGCATTCGAAAATGCAGATAAAATTAAATGGGAAGAAGTCCGGTCACCAGGATTGATCCAAAAGGACCTCAAAAATGATCCTTGAACATCGACAGGACATTACATCTTCACACCCCATCACCCTTTGCGTTTAAGTGGATGAAAAGTCGAATATTGTGGAATAATCAATTATTTCATCCAATTTCCATTCAAACATGCAGATAAAATTAAATGGGAAGAAGTCCGATCACCAGGATTGATCCAAAAGGACCTCAAAAATGATCCTTGAACATCGACAGGACATTACATCTTCACACCCCATCACCCTTTGCGTTTAAGTGGTTAAAAAGTCGAATATTGTGGAATAATCAATTATTGCATCCAATTTGCATTCGAAAATGCAGATAAAATTAAATGGGAAGAAGTCCGGTCACCAGGATTGATCCAAAAGGACCTCAAAAACGATCCTTGAACATCGACAGGACATTACATCTTCACACCTTATCACCCTTTGCGTTTAAGTGGATGAAAAGTCGAATATTGTGGAACAATTAGCGTTTTCAACATTTTCCATGCTTATTTTGTAGAACAAGTCGACGAGGTATAAATCAGGACTAAAGTAGCATGATCCTGCTTATTTCGTAGAAAATATTCTCAACAAACATCCCGGATTATTGCTAGGATTCTATTCGAAAATATAAATATCGCAGGACGACCGAATTCCTTCAACTCGCCTCATATGCGGAAAACGCCTAAATGTATGTAATTCCCTGAAGGGTGGTTTGGCGCCGGGTAACAAAACCCATCTCATCTTTGACGGTGTGCAGGAGAACGGTGGGTGTCGGTGAAGATTGAACCATGAGCTAGCTACACTCTACGACGTAGAGTCTACGTCAAACATAGCATCCGAAAGGTTGCAAAAGCTGGAAGGATACGATGGACAGGGCATGTTGTGAGAATGCAGGACAACATCCCTGCAAAGCTGGGTTTTTAAGAGATGCGGATGGCACAAGAAGACCTGTAAGGCAGCGTGCAAGATGGGCGGACCTACGCAGTGGGCCTAGTGCAGTATGATCTGGCAAATGTGGGACGCTGCCGAGGTTGGAAGACTGCAACCACGAACCGAGTGTTGTGGCGAGGAATTATTGATTCAGTTTTATTACAATTGTATTGTAACGCTAGATAAAAGAAATGAATAGTAATTAATTTTGATTTGTTGGCATACGTACATAATATATTAAGCATTACGTAGTATATGGACGCCGCCACGCTATGAATAATCGCTTACTACCGTTACGTTCGATTAATGATTTTGTACCCGGCTGTTGGCAAAAATTACTTGTGTCGTGCATAGATTGCAACTTGATCTATCCGATCCAGAGGGTAGTACCGTAGTAGTATCAAAACCAGTGATTTCCAAATTGAACGGTTCCACTTTTATTGGGGTGTGTTACACTGCTCGACAAAATTTTGCAAAATTTGGTGTTATGGAATGAGAAAAAAAAAAGAGCAGGGGTTTGGGACCTTTGAAGTGTCTTAGTGAAACAATTTTTGAAAAATATTGGACCAGGCCTTCACAGTTCATGACCAAAGTTTGTATAGTGAACTTGGGGTGTTCAATTGATATGCGCATTAGAACGTGTCGTGCATATATTTAGGCGTTTTCGCTATTAAGGTATGTTTCGTTATTGTTTGGCGCCTAAATATATGCACAGCGCGTTCTAATGCACATATCAATTGAACACCCCAAGTTCTCCATACAAACTTCGGTCATAAACTGTGAGGAGCCGATTCAATATTTAAAAAAAAATCTTTCACTATGGCACTTCTAGGGTCCCAAGCCCCTGTTCTTCTTTTCTCATCCCATAACAAAATTTAGTGTTGAACGGTGTAATTATTTTGGGAAAACACTGATTTTCAAGTCGTCTAACAATCACTAAAATCGTAAACTTTTCCAAAGAAATTAATAAAATGTTTACTAGTAGCTCTTGTTTATTTAAATAGTAAGAATATGGAGCATATATGCAATGCATACAGAAAGAATCGTATATATGTACTCCAATCAGAGATCTTTTCTTTTTTAGCCATAAATTGTAACTTTTTTTTATTGAACTACGCTTTAGCACTTTTGTGTCAATTTCTAATCAATTCATTTCATCATTCCTAATTATTGTTTTCTATTTATCTTTTGTTAACTATTTATCCTTTTGTCCATTAGACCTTTAACCTTTTGTAAATGGTTGGTTTTGCGTTACGTAATAGATGGACGCCACCACTCGCAACTTTACGGAGTTAAATTTACGATCAAACTTGACGTTCCTACCATGAATAATCGCTTACAACCGGCAAACGTTCGATTAATTAGTTTGTACCCAGTTCAGTTCGGAACCGCCAAGAATGACGTGAAACATACTTGGGTAAAATTACTTGTGTCGTGCACAGATTGCAACTTGATCTATCCGATCCGGCGGGTAGTATCGTTGTACCAAATCCAGTGATTCCTAAATTAAACGGTTCCACTCTTATTGGGGTGTATTGTTAATCCAGCATTTTCCTGACTAAAGGTTTCTGAAATACTGTATGATATTGCTCAATACATTCCAATGCATACAATGTTATTAATGGAACGCGAGTTATGGAATTAGAAGATCCAAAGGAAATATGTGGTTCTACTTAGGTTTAATAACATATGAATGTTTTATTTTTGACTTGTTGATTTGCCTGATATTTCATCTTTTTCCTCTTTCATATGTAACGTCTCAATTAAGACAGAACCTGATTTTCAGCTTTTTGTTCTATAAGCACATCCACAGCTATTCTACAGGAGCTTTCTTTGTCAGATTTTTTTTTTGCATTCGTTCGTACCTCACCGTGTGCAAATAATTAGGTTACCAGGTATAAAATTGGCTTAGTTACATCAGCAAATGCCAAAAATAGGTACACCTGCTCAAATGGTACAAGACCATTTCGTCATCTTCTTGAATACCGGCGCGTTTTGAAATAAATAAATAAATAGATTGTATTACAGTCATCTGTAAAAATGTTCAAGACCCACTGGTTCAATGCAAAAAATGCATGTCTACATTTTACCTCGAACATAAGCGAGACGCAAAGTAGGTGTAAGTGTGGACAATAAAATCGACCCCAGGCCAACCGTCCGACAGCATCTCAGGGGACAGTTCTTCGGTCATAAATTACAAACCGTGACAGAATGTTCAACGTAAAGCAAGGAAACGGAACATTAGTGCGTTAAATGCGAACAACTGGGCGAAGGTACGCGCTTATTGCATCCATCGCCTTCCTTCGCTGCAAAGCGCGCGCGCGCGTGCAGCAGGAACTGGGAAGGCGTTCACGTGGATTTACAATTTCGCAGCAAGCATTAACGCGGACAGGCACCACCGATCGATTGCGATTGCGTGTTAGAGATCGCTCGAATCAAGCGAAAAATTGTTGTCGTTTGCAAATTTCCATATCATGCTTCCTTGATTGTCAATTAAGAGGAATTGATGTTTGTGGTCTGTTCGGGCCAAATGAGACTTGAAAATAAGAAATATTGGAAGCTGTGACGCAATGGATCGAAAAATTTCTTAGGGTCTCTTGGTGGCACTTTCAATATTTGTTGTTAGAAACAGTGACACGCGTTGGCATTCAGTTATCTGGATCATATAGTATGTGATTTTTAGTGTATTATGTTATGCTTTATTATTCCTGTCCTTGTCCACCGGACCCGCCATAGCAAGTAAGGACCTACTATCTTTTGTACAACGCTGATTTCCAGGCGTTTTAGGCTACGGAGCTCCTGTTTCATATGTCATTCTAAAACGCTCAGACAATCTTACCACATTGTCTCTTTTTTATTTCTCTAGTGCTGCCATATTGCTTGATCGGGTAAACAATGACAAATTGCTGTTAATGTTGTAATTACTCAGGTAGTTCACATTGTTTTTAGTGGTTTTGTGTGTGGAAACCGCAAAGTACCTCAGGGTGGTTTACCGTTGTCCAATTGGTGTACGCTCTCCGAGATGACAGTGGAGCCAACAACGGCAAAAAAATACAATCGGAATCATAATTATGGCAATTAATCTACCGAGAGCAGTGGGAACGTGCGACACCTTCATCTTGTCTCATTCGCCAACTGGCTATAAATGTCGCCACGATGTTGGTTGCAGTGACGTGCAAACATCCAACGACGTGTTTGTATCTAGGCAGCATGTGCATGTCGCTGTGGTGAGGACCTGGGACCGTGATCCACTCCCGACAAATTCATAATAAATGCGAGCTCTACCTTCGGAAGAAAAGTAACCCCGTTGGATCTAAAAAGAATCAGCCTAGGGCTAAAAGACTCATTACAAATAACCGAGTTTCCATAGGTCCTTGATCCGTGCACCTATGTCGATCTTGGCTACCAAGATACTGGAAGCTTTCATCATTCTTTACTGCTTGCCCAGCTACCGTAAACCTGGAAGAGTTGGCCGTGTTTACATCCAACGATTTGGTCTTGTTGACGTTGATGGGAAGATCTGCCAACGTGGAGCGATTGGCAAGATCATCGAGCTTGCTCTGCATATCAGAGCGCAGTTGAGCTAGGAGAGCAACGTAATCAGCCAATTCTAAGTCATTTAGGTACTCCATGGTAATGGGCTGCCACAGCAATCCACGATTTGATTCACGATCAATCGCACCTCGTCGATCATGATGAGGAACAGTAGCGGTGATAGCATACATCCTTGCCTCACTCCAGCAACGACCCGGATGAGATCCGACAAAACACCATTGTGCAGTACTCTGCACGAAAATGCCCTGTACTGCGCTTCAATGAGGCCGATGATTTTCTCAGGGACACCGTTGCGCCTGAGGACTTTCCACACGTTTCCGTGATTGAGACGGTCGAAAGCTTTTTCGTAATCAATGAACACCAGGTAAAGAGACTCTTGGAATTCATTGATTTGCTCCAGGATGATACAGAGCGTGACAATATGGTCCACACAGGATCGTCCGGCACGGAATCCTGAAACTTCCATCGCTGCTTCTTGCTTCACTTCTGCCGATATGATTAGCGTAACACTTTTGCAATGAATTTCAGATTTCTTAGATTGCTCCGCTATTTCAACAAAATTTAAAAAAAAAATTCTACCATAATTAGAAAATGCACAGATAACAAATTTTTCGCAGAATCCTGTGTAAATGTTCAAAACGATATACGTTGGCTCACTACCGCCATCTACTCAACTTATTGCGACATTACATCGAACTTGAATGCAAGAATAGTTCAAAGTCCCAGTTTCATTCAAGATCGAATACAATCTTGAGTGTAAAATTGCGTAGTGCATGCAATCTTGAAAGCGATCACTGACTATCGATCACTGCGCCATCTCTAAATGATTGCCACGTGAGTCTCAGCTGCTCGTTACATACAAAATGGCTGTTGAGCATTTTTACACACATTGCCAATATGAGCATAAACGTCTGTTATCTGTGGAAAATGTAAACAAAACAACTTGAACCACAACGAAGTCACACACAAAGTTTGAACATCTAGCATTGTAGCAAGTGTTGGCAGCTGTTGTAAACAAAACAAACAGCGTTGCCGAATCGACGTATGTAACTTCCGCTCATCTCTTCTTCTTCTTCTTCTTCTTGGCGTAACGTCCTCACTGGGACAAAGCCTCAGCTTAGTGTTCTATGAGCACTTCCACAGTTATTAACTGAGAGCTTCCTCTGCCAATGACCATTTTGCATGTGTATATCGTGTGGCAGGCACGAAGATACTCTATGCCCAAGGAAATCAAGGAAATTTCCTTTACGAAAAGATCCTGGACCGACCGGGAATCGAACCCGTCACCCTCAGCATGGTCATGCTGAATACCCGTGCGTTTACCACCTCGGCTATATGGGCCCTATCCGCTCATCTCTATGTAGAGGATTTATATATGGCACTACCTAAGGAAAACTATTTGTACAAAAATAACGACAAGACCAACGAATGTCATCAATATGTTTAAAGATAGCTTAGTTTCCATACTATACAGGAAAAATATAGAAACGGAACCAAAACTACTTTTAGTATTTATTACAGCGTGCACCAATGATAGGAACCCTGTACCAGTTACGGTTACATTTTTTAACTTCGGTTCCTTTCCGCACTATTTGCATGCAATCCTTATGGGATTAGCCACAACTGGTACACTATGACAAAAAAGGGTGCAAGGAAGTCGAAATTTTAAGGAAATTTTTTTTTTCTACCATAATTTGAGCAAAATGTGAAGTTTTAATGAGTGCAACTATCTTTTGTGAACGTCATCTGTTGTTCACAATTTTTTTCTTGTTGATTTACATCGTTAAAGAGTGAAAATCAACTATGGCGAAAAATTGGTACTATAGCCATAATTGGTACACTTATCCTATTTTGTGTCTTTTTTATCCGACAATTTTCCTCCCGAATGTTATAAAACACTATAATTCCCTTGATAATTCCTTTCGTTATACTTCATCAAGGCCACCTAATTTCAAGAGGACGTTAGGTCGGTAATTGAAATTGTTTGATAGATGGACTGTATGTTATCCGGTTATTCATCTATCGACCAAGTATTCAAAACATACATTACTGTAGCGGCAATTTGCAAAGCATTTTTTATTAGCACCACCATATAAGAATTCAACGAACAATGCTTTTGTTGTTGCATTGTAGAAAGCATGTAGATATAGCGTGTATGATCGATGAAAACAAAAGTGAGGAAGACGTCGAGCAAAACGTTGGCAAGTAGTAAAAAATCCGCGCATCTAACATATCTTGCCTAAATAAAACAATAATTGTTACCAGCTTCGCTAACTAGCTAAGTACGTACTTTGACGAATTGTGGTGGCGCCCGGCGTCTATCATTTGTTGTCTGTCATCAATTCCGCTGTAGGCGGAAGAAGCTCATGTTTGCTGTATAATGCGCTAAATATGTAGCAGTTATTAACTATGATGTGTGAAGGAAAGGAAGGCTCAACTTTCCTTATTTCAAAGTGCGATGGAAAGCGTAAGATCGTGGGATGATGTATTTTGTATTTTGGTATTGTAACATTACAAACATTTATTTACATTTTATTACATCATATTCAATCTGACACATAATCAATAATAGTACGCCCAATGCTCGCCAGATAACTTTCCACCTGTCCGACCGATCTTGACCACTGCGCTCCTCGCCTTCTTGTTCCAACCGGAGCTGTGGCGAAAACCAATTTTGCAGAGTTGTTGTCCAGTATTTTTGCAACAAACCCTATCCATCGTGTGCTTCCGGCTTTGGTCAAATACTAGCTCGTTTGTCCACCGTAGAGCGCAGCGAGCTAGTGGTTTATCCTTAGCTGTCACATACCGTTATTATGATGTTGATCGTACAAGGACACGGCACATACGTAATGAACATAAAAAAAATGTTTCAAAACGGTTGAGAACTGCTTCCGCAATCGTAGTCACCGCATCGAAATATCACTTGTTTTAGTGCGATTCGAACCCACGACTGCGTATCGCTAGTCTGGCCCGTTATCCAACTAAGCTACAAAACAAGCTATGATTCTTTGAAAAAGAAAGTCAAGATGGATTTGAAGCACCGGATCCGTCTTCCACAAACTTATGTCTCAATTGTCAATCAAACACAGACTGTGTCTTCGAAAAAGTTTTTCGTCTATATCTGTTGGAATACAAGAAAGAATTCCAGAGTAAACCCAGTAATTTCTGAAAGCAATCCCTGGAGCAATTATAAGAATCACTGATTAAACTCATGAAGAAAATACTGAAGGGATTCCCGAAGAAATCCCTGGAAAATTTTTAAGGTAACTTTTGCGAAAAGTCATGAGAAATTTCTTGAGAAATCCCTACACAAATTTCGGAAGGAATCCTCGGTTAAGTCCTAAAACAATCAATGGAGGCAACCCTTGAGGCATTCCCGGGGGATTTTTTGAAGGAATCCTTTCACCAATTTTTTTTGGAAGAATTCCTGAAGAACTTTCAAAATGAACACCCTCATAACTTACCTGGAAAAAACATCTAGAAGAATATCTGGAGGAATTCCAGAATAAATCTATGGATAACTTCTCGCAGGATGAATTTCTGAAGGAAGTCTTTTGCAGACGCTGAAGGGGGAATTCTTAAAGGAATTCATGGAAAGTTTCCAGAATAAATCCGTGGATGAACTCCCATAAAATTTCCTGGAGAAAATAATGAAAGAATTCTTGGTTGGAAAGATTCCCGGCTTCTGTATGCATCCCTCTAAAATTAGCTTAGAGAATTCCAATACAAATCGCAGGAGGAAACCCCTGGAAAATTTCAATTAGGAGGAATCACTAATCATCCGCTGGTTGGGTTCTTCGAATCGGACAGGGCTGGCGTTCTACTTCCGGAATGGTATTTCAGTTCGGCGGCGGTACCATTTTGTGGGCAAGTCGTCGCCAATAATCATCCGTAAGTCTATCGTACATGTAGCCCAAATACGTCGCGCTCAGCGAAACGTGCCAAGAAGCGCTGTGAGCTGTGACTACGACAGTTACTTCAAGACTTTGGCGAACCTCAGGATCAACCGACGGTAGTGATGGAGGACAACCAAAGCTGTTTAGCATTATGGCAGCCGACCCGCTGACGCACCGTGAGTTCTTCGAACTGCTAAGACTCAAGAAGAACTCCTGAAGAGATTCTACATTGAGGGGGTTGTATAACGGTCGTCATCTCTGCGTATACTGCTTTCTGACAGTTCTTGACATCTACTACCAGTTTTCTATCTAGACTATAGCTAGTATGACACTCTTTGACCAATGCCAAATATTTGACCACTTTTGACAGTTAAATTTTGACCAAGGTGTACCTTGCAAACAAAAATATTTGTCACTCTCGAAAAACGAATAGGGACAAACAGAGCCAAACAACCTGCCAAAATTTATCTGTCAAAAGTGGTCAAATATTTGGCGTCTGGGCAAAGAGTGTAATAGCACCCTATCGGACTAGGTTGTTGTGTGATACGCTGACTTGGATCACAGTCGGCCTATCAAAATCAGAGATTTGCTTACCATTGACAGTGACAGAGTGCAACTCTGGTCATGATGAGGCACCAAGCAGTTATAAAACGGAAATACGACGAATTGTTATATGTTTACCTAACACGCTAGGGCCAAACAAGCAATCAACAGAATCTGCGAAATTTTATTTTGTAGCATGTTATGGAAGACAACGTACTAATTGAGTAACAGTAGCGTAACAATTACATATGTTGACCTACGTTGACCCTTTTGCAGGATCATTTCTAAGTTGCTACAGGCCAAAGTTCGTATGTATTCAGTTATATATTGATGCAAGTTATTATCAGGCTTCTAAGCCTATACATGTTTTTTACACAACCCATCCCCAAGGCGGTCAAGCTTCTTGTTGCAATAGTCTTAAGAAGTGAAAATTATACGTTTGCATGAGAATTGTTGCACCTAACTGTGGACAGCCGCGCCGTCTAGCTCATCACCCAACACCCCATCGCTAATCGTTCAGCGCGAAAGTCTCGTTCAGCGCGAAAGTCTGCGGAGTTCAAGAAAAGGCGTAACAAAAATCGCGATGCAATTATACGGCGACATTTATCATTCGCTTACTTATACGCGGTGCGCGTTGAGCATATGCGTCTTTGAGCTTGGCTGTACCCAAGCTGTACCTAATGGCGGTGTTGAACCGGGAGGAGACCATTCTTGTTGACAGAGAAGGTGACTTTAGGGTGAAGTATTACACGGCACATCGATGGGGAGATTACATGAGGCGCTGGTGCCATGGCATGGGTTTAAGCGTGGTGTCATACACGTTGTTGTGCACTATACCTACGGTGTGACGATTAAATTATAAGCCAGTTCATTTCCCTAACGACTTCCCTTTGGCGTGGCGTAAACGCGTTTGCATAACAAGATCGTTGCGTTACGACGGGAATCCTTTAGGACAGAGTTAGTGAGTTCACTTTGAAATTGAATGGGAAAACGCTAAAGATACCCAGGTAACCAATAAGCAGTTAAAATTGCATTTATTTAGCACTATATGCGCCTTTACTGCAGGTCATTAAATGCTTATATGTCGTATATGCGCCATAAGTGCTAATCAAATGCAAGTTTTGGCCCAATATACGGCTGATTAAATGCTTATCTTTCCTATCCCCAAAAAATCGAACATAAACAAAAATATATCAGCGTCCCAAAAATTAACTTTTGGTCTGTCTCAAGAGCAAACTTATGTGTCTCCGAAGGATTTTGGGCCGCTGAATCCGAATCCGGGCTCAGATTTGCTCTAACACGTCACAATTTCGAGCTATACCTCGATTTATAGGGCAAAATATGCGATTTTGGGCTTTTTTGACTGCAAGCCATTAAGCAAGGAAATATTTTTTAAGCAATCAAAAGGTTAATTTGTCAATTAACATCTAAATTAACGATTCATGCAAAATATTTTATTTTACCAAATCGAATTTGATAGTTTTAAGCGATTTATGTTAGGTACGATGTTTCCCATACAAGTCACCCTCCAAAAGTTGCATGCAAGTTTTCATGCTAACATAAAATGCTTAAATCTATCAAATTTGATTAGGTAAAATGAAATATTTTGCATGAGTCGTTAATTTAGATGTTAATTGACCAATTAACCTTTTGATTGCTTAAAAAAATATTTCCTTGCTTAATAGCTTGCAGTCAAAAAAGCCCAAAATCGCATATTTTGCCCTATAAATTAAGGTATAGCTCAAACTTGTGACATGTTAGAGCAAATCTGAGCCCGGATTCGGATTCAGCGGCCCAAAATCCTTCGGAGACACATAAGTTTGCTCTTGAGACAAAAAAATGTGGCGCTGTGTATTTTCCCCTGCGCATTTCAGTCGCTTCATATTCTTCCCTTTCTATTTTTACTCACACTTTCCTGTGCGACTTTGGGGCTGTTTTTTATTTTTGCAGTTGGTTTTTGCTGTTCTCGCTGAAATTGGGATTCGATCTCACAATCCTCTGGCAGATGATGATGCTGAGCCGCGCTACAGGATGAGCTATAAATGATCAGATAATGTGTGTTGATTTTTTGATCTAGGGTCTTGTACCATTTGGGCAGGTGTATCTATTTTGGGCACTTGCCGCTATAACTAAGTCAATTTCAAACCGATTGATTTGAAATTTTGTCCAGAGTTAAGCACGTACAGTATCTAACTCTGTACAAAAATTCAAATCTATCGGTTTGAAATTGACTTAGTTATAGCGACAAGTGCCCAAAATAGGTACACCTGCCCAAATGGTACAATACCCTATTAAAGGCTTTGTGGGGTATGAACAAAGCTGAGTAGCATTTCCCATGCGTGTATTTCTCCTAGCAAGCATCAGTGACAGCCAGCACCATGATGGGGTCGTCGTCAGTGTGATGCTGCCAGGAGTGCATCATAATCAATAACAAGTTAATCATAAAATAGGTAGAATCACTTGGCATAAAAAACAGTGAGAGAAAACAAATCGTTTAGGTGTGTGAAGTGTGTGGTGGTGCTGCAAACACAGTGAAGTGGGTGTTGCAATTCTGCGGTTCCTGACGAAAGCTAGAGTGCGGAAAGTTTTTGTCATTCCAACCGCGTTCTGTTTTAGCCTTGGTTCTAGCACAAACACATGAACAAAGGCGCGGTGACGTGGTTGATTTTTGTTGTCGGCTGGTAGCACGCTGTGGATAGGTGGTCGGTCGATGATTGCATGCATGTTTCTTCATGTTCTTGCTCGGCATGGATGGTCGCGCTTTCGTTGATTTTTCGGATCGTACATGCTCGTGTTGTCGCTCGGTTGAACGGTAAATGCAAACAGGATGATGTGCATGATGGTAGAGGTGTTTGACTATGAGCCATTTTACGAGACGTTTCGGATCAGCTGATCGCTCATTTCATGAATGAAAATTTGACAGGAGGTTGCGCCCAAGCCCGTGAGTGTTAATATCAATATCAACACTGTTGTCGTTTCGTAAAATAGACTATTGTGAATGTTGCCGTAAAATACTCGCGGCGTTGGTTGGTTGGGTTGGTTTTTGCTCGGGTTTTTGGTTGGGCAAATTAATGGCGTGTCGAACCGCCGAAAATTTTTCTGCATAAGGAAAATGCAGGGACGTGTATGATCTAACCGACGATTAGAGTTATGAGGTTTCAGTACTGAGGGATTAACTAAAACCGAGATGTTTAGTTATGCACGCTCAAACGTAGACTGAGCTATTCTTTATTCTGTTCATCTCTTCGAACCGATCGACAGATCGTATGTCGCAGGGCTGGTATGCTCTTATTGCGACTGGATACAACAGTTCTCTCCTCTTAAGATTTGACTTAAACATTGTAATTAAAATTCGATATTGCAGGCTTAACAAATTCAAATAATATACTTAAACTCTAATAATAATAAAATTCACTGTTCCGCTTCTGACGCTTCGATCGACGAGATCGCCTTGGCTGCACGACGTTTCGAGAATTCGATGGTTTCTGATGACTAACGGGATTCTGATAATCGAACGGCACACTTGAGCCATGATTTAACGGTACATGATCGCTGGATGACACTCCGAACGCGTCATCCTGTCTCGAACTTGTTGGTGTACAAGAACTTGCGCTCATAGGCATCTGATCGCCTGATGAAGGTAGCAAACTACTGCCACTCGACGCCATCTCGTCTCTAGACAAACTATTGCCTGTTACATGCTTGGACAAACTATTGCCGCTAGTTGAAGGAATCGACAAACTATTGCCGACCTCCACTGTTTGTTGCTGTTGTAAATCGTTGATGAAAGAGTCTGCCAAAAATCCGTAATAATCGCTACTGTCTGACTCGTCGCTGTATTCTTCGTCGTCTTCTCTCGGCCGTTTCCTACTAGGCTTCCACCCACAAACAAGTGTCTTGGGAGGCCGTGGCTTTAACTTTAGCTGGTCGCGATGAGCCGAATAGATTCGACCTCCGACCGAAACCTGAAATACGTTTGGAGACAGCCTTTTCAAAAACTTGGCATCCAACCACCTCTTAACTTCGGTAGTCCTAAAGTTTTTGAAGTAGATTGGTTCTCCATGTCGCAGCTGAGAAAACTTATCCGGCACAACCGGTTTGTCACTCCGATTGATAAGAGGTTCCTCGCCAGTGTGAGTTGTCAATTGTTTCTTAAAACAGCTCTTTGGATTGACTAAATCCAGTGTCGTTTTCGGTGTAAACTTAAGCAATTTTTCAGAAGGAAATTGATTGTCTTCTGAGCAAATGTTTCGATAATTAAACAAAAAGTATGAAATCTGATCTTCAATATCCAAACCTCTCACATCAGGATCAAGCAGAAATTTCTTCAAAACTTCCTTGGCGACACGGACCATCCGTTCGGCTTGGCCATTACTGGAGGGATGATACGGTGGACTTTTTAAAACCTGTATACCTTGTTGACTCCAGAAGTCAACCAGATATTTGGAGTTGAACGGAGGGCCTCCATCGGTCACAATGACGTCAGGAAGACCAAACCTTGCAAACAAAGCCATGAATTTGCTTTTTACCTTAGTAGCATCCGTACCGTATCTCATGTAATCCACCTCCAGCCATTTCGAATGGCTGTCGACTACAACAAGGAAAACTTTTTGTTGAAAGTAAAAAAAATCTGCATGGATCCTACTAAAAGGACGACTTGTTGGAATCCAGCTGGTTTGTGTCGAGTTCTTTGAAACAGACATTTGACTGCAAACTCTGCAATGGTTTACAAATTTTTCAATATCGCTATTGATTCCAAACCAGTAAACCGACCTTCTAGCTAACTGTTTAAACTTAGTGATCCCTGAATGATTTCTGTGAAGAAGTTTCAAAACACAGTGTTGCAACTTTGCCGGAATTACTATGCGATCTTGAAACATTAAGCAACCATCTATTTCTTCCAAATCCTGGTGATTGGAGTAAATATCCCTGAATGTCCGACCAAGTTTCTTCGGCCAACCAGTCTTCAAGAAAGATAAAATTTGCTGAAGAAACTCATCGTGTTGTGTCTCTCTGGCTATCATCTTGTAATCCAAGGGTATATCACCGGAAATATTGATTGACTTAATGTATTCTCTCTGCAAAGCGCGTGGAACTTCTTCTGGCAACGGAAACCTGGAGCAGTAATCAGCATTACCCATTCTTGCTGACGGTCGATAAACGATTTCAAAATCGTAAATCGATAACTCTAAAATATAGCGTTGTAAACGAGTTACAAAAATGGAGTTTTTGCCGTCTTTTCCAAAAATTCCGATCAAGGGTTTATGGTCTGTATAAACTGTAAATTTCTTTCCATATAAAAATTTATGGAACTTCTTTATCGTACTGACCACTGCAAGTGCCTCTAAGTGCAAAATTGGATATGATTTTTGCGCATCATTTAGTGAAAACGAAGTAAAACTTATTGGTCTTTCTTCTTTACCAACAATATGCGCAATAACGCCACCTAAACCGTATCCACAGGCATCCGAAACAACTACAATTGGTTTGTCAGGATCGTAAAATTCCAAAAAGTTTGGATTCAAGAGAAGCCTTTTGGAATCTTCAAAAACTTTATTACAATTATCATTCCAAACATATTTTGTATTTTTTCTTAGTAAACTGTAAAGCGGACTAAGGCGGGAGGATAGATTGGGAATGAATCGACCGTAATAGTTGATCAAACCCAAAAATGCCTTCAACTCTGTGACGTTATTCGGAGACTTGGCTCTACGAATTGTCTCAATTTTTTCAGGACAGGGTAACAATCCTTGTTCTGTCAACACATGTCCCAAATAAGGCAAACTGGAAACAAAGAATTTGCATTTCTTAAAATGAACTTTTATATTGAACTTAGCCAAACGGTCCAAGACCAAATAAAGTTTCCTCTCACATTCCTCAAAATCCTTCCCGGCTATTAGAACATCGTCTAAATAGCAAAATACACCTTCCAAACCTTTTAAAACTTGATCCATCACTTTTTGAAAAATAGAAGCACTGCTAGACGCTCCTTGAGGCAAACGGTTGTACGAATACAAACCCTTGATCGTATTGATCACCATAAACTTTCTGGATTTCTTGGAAAGACGTAATTGGGTATATGCTCCTGCCAGATCAAGAGAGCAAAACACTTTTGAACCAGACAACGAAGCAAACAAGTCTTGAGGCACAGGCAACGGATAGGTGTTTGGTACTATGAGCTTATTGATGGAAACTTTACAATCAACCACCATACGGATTCCCTTATCCTTCTTAACTACGATGACAACAGGTGAAGCCCACTCACTTGCTTCAATTGGAGTTATCACTCCATCCCGTTCCAAAGTTTCTATATGCTCAACAACCTGATCACGCAAACGATAAGGAACATCATAGGCCCGTTTAAAAATAGGTTTATCTTCCTTGAGTACCAAATCTGCTTCAAAACTTGATATGGGAACAGAGAAGTCGCTGTCAAAAACCTTCGAGTACTTACTTTTGATATCTTCAACAACCCTGTCCTCCTTTGAAACGCTGGTATGGTTCACTAGCATCGGTCCTCGGAATGCATCTCGCCAAGCTGGGAAGAAAATGTCAAGCCAATCCCTGCCTAACAGTGGAATGATCTCCTTTGCACTCTCCAACACCACCAACGCAAGCTTCTCGCTCCGTCCGTTGACCTTCGCGGACACTATGATCTGACCCGCAACTAACAGACGCGCGCCATCAACAACTGCCAGTTTAAGGTTGCACCTGTCCAACGGTTTGTATTTGAAGCGTTGATTGTATGTCTGCTTGCTGACAACGGAGACAGCAGATCCACTGTCGATCTCCATCCGCAGGATCTCACCTTCTACTCATGCTTCGACTAGGCACGGTGCGCTAGTGCTGGAACGTTGCGACGCGGAAATCATCAAAACGCCCATTTCTTCTTCCGATTCCGACGACTTAGCTGCTCTTCTTAATCGCTCCGACAAATCCGGCTTCTTTGGCACCACGGCGACTGACTTTACAGATGGCTTCTGGTGTTTCAGGTCGTAACAGTATTTACGGGTGTGCCCCTTCCTGCGGCAGTAATTGCAGAAGTAGGTCTTCTTTCCGCCCTTCCTCGGGGTAGAAACGCTTCTGCTGCGACTGCGGCTACCGTTGCTGTTGCGCTTGCTGTAGTTGTCACGGCTCCTACGACGACCACGGAATGAAGTAGGTGTAGGCTCACGCTGAAATCCAACCCTTTTGGTTCCTAGACGTTCTACTACGCTGACCCTAGCTGTTTCTCCATTGATGGACGTCAAACGCTCAGCGGCCTGCTCGCGGTTAACGATAATTTTCTCCGCCTTCGCAAGGGTCAACTCCTCCTCATCAAGCAATCGCTCCTGAAGCTGCTTGCTAGCAACACCACAGACTAACCTGTCCCTAATAGCCATATCTTTGAAAGTACCAAAGTTACAATACTCAGCCAATTGCTTGACTGAAAGCACAAAATCAACGGCTCTTTCACCCGGCTTTTGGGATCGAGCATAGAATTTCACACGCTGTACAAGATCACTCTCGCTACGGTCATACCGCTACGAATCCGTCAGTTCTTTGAGCTCAATATCAGCAAGATCTTTACCTGGGAACAACAGTTTAAGCTCAGAGTAGACCTCTGTCCCACAAGAAGCTAAAAAAGTAGCCTTGTGCTCATCAGCAGGAATTTTCTGATGAAGTAGTACCCAATTCAATTGTTCCAAGTACTGCGAGAACGGAATGGCGCCAGGAACGTATGGGTCAATGCTGTTCACCAATGGCATATTGCTTTATACAAATTAAAACAAAGGATACAAAACAATTAATCTAAACAGTCAACTTTGGATAATAAAACGTAAATCAAAATCAGAAACAGTTCAAACTTTTAGCCAAATTTACAACTTATTCAAAGAATTTTGTCAATTTAAAAACACTTAAACAATCAACCAAAAACAACTTTCAAATTCATAAATGGCTTTAAATTATCGAAACAAACAAACAAACCGAAAAACAAATAAAACAAACCACGTACCTGATAGCTGCACGACGAAACTCCAGACGATTCACAAAACTTGTCCAAATGGGCAGAGGCAACAATTACCGAATCTACCCTATCCACTTACCACGCTGAAGCAGATCAAAAACGTTTTCGCACTATCTATTAGCTCTCCAGTGCACACTATTGACCTCCTGTTGCTTTTGTTGGCGGTCGTTTACACAGGTCACAAACTCACAAAGCCTTTTGGAGATAATAAAACAATGGTGGATAATTATATCACACCCAGCACAAACCAGCGAATCACTAAACTTTTTAAACGAGTGATGAGTGCTGACTTAAACTTGCTGGAAATAGCGTTAACACTTCGCTTTTCAATAATTTCAAAACTTTCTGCAGAGCAATTGTAGGCAATAAACAGGTACCGCACTACAGGTGATCAACCACACTTGAGGTGATCTAGGCGATATGCGAATTGCACTATGGCGGCAAATTCCTTGCGCCAGCCAACTGCTCACTACACACCACGGGGATCGAAATAAACGATATCACTCGCTATTCGCGGATTTCGACGCGGATAATATCTAGTGAAACCCGTTTTGAAAAGAAAATTTTCACCTCGTTCGCCACTGATCTAACCGACGATTAGAGTTATGAGGTTTCAGTACTGAGGGATTAACTAAAACCGAGATGTTTAGTTATGCACGCTCAAACGTAGACTGAGCTATTCTTTATTCTGTTCATCTCTTCGAACCGATCGACAGATCGTATGTCGCAGGGCTGGTATGCTCTTATTGCGACTGGATACAACAGTGTAATGAAAACCGTCCAAGGAAACGGCATTTTTGGATAACCGCCGAAAAATTATTCTGCATAAAGAAAATGCAGGGACGTGTAGTGAAAACCGTCCAAGATAAAGGCGTTGTTGGATAACCGCCGAAAATTTTTCTGCATAAGGAAAATGCAGGGACGTGAAATGAAATCCGTCCAAGGAAATGGCGTTATTGAAAAACTGACGAAAATTGTTTGCATCGGGAAAATGCAGCGATGTGTAAAGAAACCCGTCTAAGGAAATGGCGTTGCATGATAACTGCCGAAAGCTGTGCGTGAGGAAAATGCAGGGACGTGTAATGAAAACCGCCCATAAAAATTGCATATCGTAAAACAGTTTAAAATTCGAAAACATATCTACTGAAAATATGTTGTAGAACCTCTTTCGAACTCGTTTTGTAGAATCTATTTTCGTATAATGAAGGACATTTGTGTGTTATGGTCCATCTGTACCATCACATTGAAGCATTGAAAATGGAGTTGTATGATATACGGAATCTTTAGTCTGATAAATCTCAAATTCGTATATCTCTTGTATTTTGTTCTTTTTTGACAAATAATTCTTACAAAATATGTTCGTTTTCGTTGAATGCGTCGAATTTTCGCAATCGTGAATAACGATTGATTTGAGTGAGAGAAAAACAGGGCCGGCTACATAACGAGACGTGCGCTTGAAGGAGAGAAGACGCATCACCCAACTGCGTGTGTTGTAGTTATTTTTATTGGAGCTCGGCAAAACCCCATAGATGATTGGTTAGCATTGCAAGTTATCAATCAAATGATATGGGTTCGATATTAACAAAAGTGCGTTTACTAAACAAAAAAAGTGGCCATTCGTCTTCATTCTTGTATCTTGAAGTGTATCTTGTTGCATTGGTGCTATAAGGATGAAGAGAACGAAATTGAGGGTTTGAGCGTAAAAATAACAAGGCTGCTAGTAAGAAAACTTTTTTTTTCGGAGAAGAGGGAGAATGTGGGGTATGAACAAAGCTGAGTAGCATTTCCCATGCGTGTATTTCTCCTAGCAAGCATCAGTGACAGCCAGCACCATGATGGGGTCGTCGTCAGTGTGATGCTGCCTCATTGACGAGTGGACTGTTGGCGGGGCAAGTCGCCATCACCGTGAGGTTCCGTATTATGCCAAGTGATTCTACTGCAGTTTGCTAAGATGGCTGGGAACGGATTGTTCCAGTGAGTTGCCCGGCATTCACAGGCTTGAGTACCACATCGGCAGTTATTTGGCTGTGCTATTGGCTCGGACAAGTGCTGATAATTAAACCATCCACATAATACCCGATGGCATAATTGGTTTCCTATTCCATGCGATTTATTTGGAAAACATTTGTTCTCTCATTGATTTACTTCATTGCTACCAGTAAATGATAGGACATCTGAATGGTAATGGATCCTATAGTCGTGGCACATGAATTGAAAAGTTGAAATGTGTTACAGTTTTAGCATCGCTCATCCCTCTTAGCAGTTTTATGTCAATAAAGTAGCAGTTAGGATGCTTGTTAACCAAAAAATATCGTGCATTCGAAATGCTACATAACAGCTGTCAGATTTTCAGCAGCATTTGAATTGCTAATTCAGAGCAATTCAGCAGTCGAACTGCTATGATACAGCAGCAAGCAGATATAATGCAGTTTTATAGCTGAAATACAGCTTATTTAAATGCTTATTGGTTACCTGGGTAAAGTTTTTTTTTTAAATATGTAGAATTAGGAAAATACTCACAGAATGACCTCGTGTAAAAAAATAAAGCATTTGTATAACAATGAAAACGATGGAATCGTCATAGGATGCTTCAGCCACCATAGAATGTGTCATATAAAATCATCTAGGGTATTGGTTCCCTTATTAAGCATGTGGCTCCCATTTTCATCCTACGAAAAACAAAGGAATGAAGCGCTGTTTGTTTTATTTCTTATTTTTGTATTTTTTGTTAGAAGTGAGCACCCATGTAAACACAAAGAACGGAATCAATCGGTGCCGTAATCGCTTGTTTTCGAATAAGATGAATATGGGAGCGTGAGATTACTGATGGCACACATACCCTAGGTAGAATCTTTTTGCCTTTCTCGTACACCAAGGTGTACCGAAAGGCTATTATATGTTCACTCCAAAAATGAAATTTTGATAGAACCCCCGGAGGGCCAAGTCTTATATATTAATCGACTCACCTCGACGAGTTGAGATGATGTCTGTGTGTATGTATGTGTGTGTATGTATGTGTGTGCGTGTGTATGTGTGTATGTGTACAAAAATGTCACCTCACTTTTGGATAGTAAATATCATCCGATTTCAACGCTTTCGTTTTCAATCGACGCGGAATATTGTCCCATTGTTTCCTATTGAAAATGGTTTGAATCGGTCCAGTCGTTCCGGATCCGGACTCGAGTTATGGCCATTTAGGTGTTCCGGACCGGTACCCCAGGAAGAGGCCAGATATGAAATTGCAACAAACCCATGCATGCGACCCATCTAACCACGGCATTTTCGATTATCTGACGAACGGTAAGCAGGAAAATAGTCGCAGATTATATCTGAACCGGTAGTGTTCCGGAACCGGTTCTGGGTGTCCCGCCGGAAGTGGCCAAATATAAAAGTGAACCAAACCCATGCACGCGACACATCAAATTGCAGCTTTTTGTATAACCTGATGAACGGTAGACAGGAAAATAGTCTCGGACCATATCTAAACCGGTAGCATACCGGAACCGGTTCCCGGTGTCCCATTGTAAGTGGCCAAATGTAAAAGTGAAACAAACCCATGCATACGACACATCAAATCACCGCTTTTTATGTAACCTGATGAATGGTTAACAGGAAAATAGTCTCAGATCATATCTGATCCGGTAGTGTTCCGGAACCGATTCCGGGTATCCCGCCGGAAGTGACCAAATATAAAAGTGAACCAAACCCATGCATGCGACACATAAAATCGCAGCTTTTTCTATAACCTGATGAACGATAAATAGGAAAAAAGTCGCAGACTATATCTGTACCGGTAGTGTTGCAGAACCGGTTCCGGGTGTCTCACCGGAAGTGGCCAAATATAAAAGTGAAACAAACTTATGCATGCGACACATCAAATCACCGCTTTTTCTGTAACCTGATGAATGGTAAACAGGAAATTAGTCGCAGACCATATATGATCCGGTAGAGTTCCGGAACTGATTCCGGGTATCCCGCCGGAAGTGGCCAAATATAAAAGTGAACCAAACCTATGAATGCGACACATCAAATCGCCGCTTTTTCTATAACCTGAGGAACGGTAAGCAGGAAAATAGTCTCAGATCATATCTGAACTGGTAACATCCCGGAACCGGTTCCTGGTGTCCCGCCGGAAGTGGCTTAATTCATACATGCGACACATCAAATCATGGCCTTTTCGATAACTTGTACGATCAGCAAGAAAATAAGCTATGCCCACATTATAAACTACTGATAGTGTTCCGGAATCGATTTGAGGATCTCGCTGAAAGTAGCCGAATGTAAAAGAGAACCAAAAAATATTCGCGACACATCAAATGGCTTTTAAGGTATCCTGATGAACGGTTACCAAGAAAAAATATCTCAGATCATGCTTGGGAAAACTAGTAGTGTCCCGGAATCGGCTCCCGGTGTCCCTCTGGATGTGGTCAAATGTACACACTAAGATTTTTTTGCCGAATCTCGGCAAAACGATTGCCGAGATTGGCACCGCTGAGTGCTCGGCAATCGCCTCGGCAAAAATCAATTTTGCCGAGGTTTTCGGCAACCACAAAAAACAAGATTGTCATTTTTTGCCGAGATTCTCAGCAAAAAATATTGCTGATTTCTCGGCATTCCAGGCGAAAAATGCTGATTCTCGGTAATCATATTTTTATTTATTGTTGTATCAAGGAGAGACCAATCCACCACCGGGGACGTGCTGGAATAATCATGTGTATTTATAACTCGAGGATTTTGCACTAAATGTTTTCTTTATTAAGTTAATCCAGGTAAAAGATGTATTGAAAGTACCGACAGTTTTTCCGCACATAACCAAGGTTTGGTTGGAGGCATCAGCAGTAGAAAACAGAAGTTGGCATTTTCTGCAAAATAAATCGAAATAAAAACTATACACACTGAACATATCGTGAGTCATCACACCTACCTTCTGTAAATAACCGAAAATTTACTTTATTTGCACTTTTTCCACTATAAATTACAAAACGTTTGTCGGACACTGGGGAACAGTTTGATTTTATTATGATTGACAAAAAACTGACGAGTGAAAAAGTGACAGATGTATTGCTGAATCTCGGCAAACGGATTTGCCGATCTCGGCATTATCTCTGTTTGCTGGTAGATTCAGCAGAGTAATTTGCCAATTTTCGGTAAAATGAAATGGTTTACTGAAATTTCGGTAAAAATTTTTAGTCAATTTCGGAAAAAATATTTTGATTGCCGAGATATCAGCAAAATTGGGTTTTGCCGTTTTGGATCAGCATTTTTTTCTGCCGAGCTCAAGAATCGTTTTTAAGTGTGTAGAAGGGAACCCAACTCCATGCATGCGCTTCATCAAACCGCGGTTTTTTCGATAAACTGATGAAAGGTTTTCAAGAAAACCAGCTCAGATTACGTTAGAGACCACCGATAGTATTCCACAACCGGTTTCAGATGTCCCGCCGGAATTGGTCAAATATAAAATGAACCATGTAAATTTTCCGGAACCGGTTAAGGGTGTCCCACTGGAAGTGGACATACATAAAAGTGAATCAAACCCATGCTTGCGGTACATCAAATCGCTTTTTTTGTCAGTAACCTGATGCATGGATGATAAGAAAATAGGCACAGTCCACAGAAGTTACTACCGGTAGTGTTTTTAGTTCCGGGTAACCTGATTAACAGTTTTCATAAACTCAGATCACATTTGAATATACCGATAGCGTTACGGAATCATTTCCGGGGGTCTCGTAAGCAATACAAAATATACTCAGATTACATAAGAGGCTACCGGTGGTGCTGCAGAAGCAGCGTTGGGTGCTTTAGCGAAATTACGAAAGTGAACTAAATGAATGCAAGCGATAGATATGTGTAAGAGAACCAAAAACCTGAAAAAACTAAAGCGATCTCATCAAATCACACCATTTTAGATTCCTGAGACGTAAATTTACAGTAGGATGAATCAATGATATAGCATTGGCAATTCAAATTACTACATTACAAATTCTACATGAATTTTGCAATCAATGATAATAAAATATAGCATAAAATGTGCAGATAAAACTTTGTCAAAGTGTTCTGTGGAAAAAGTTTACTCCTGGCTAGTAATTGTCATCTTGGTATAAATCAGCCTCCAGTGAAGGTGGTCAAGCAGTCAACTGAAAGGACTGATACTTTCAGCTCTGCCCATACGTTGAATATAACGTCGGAATAAGTGCCCCAATTCGATGATGACCTCGATAAAATTCTTGATTTTCTAAATAAAGTATTCTCATGATTCAGAAATTCGTAGGTGGTACAGTCCCAGATCGCTGTTATGAGCATTTCCCCCTTCTCGTCAATTACTAAAGCACAGAGATTTGGGGCTGATCACTGACTTTAAGGCAAGATTGATTGCGTCGACGGAATGATCATGAGTACATATTTGACGAGAAAGTCAATATCACCACTAGGTGGATAAACCTGGGTTTTTTTTTAAATTTTCGTTGAAACTTTAGGAATCACTTACGATTGACATACATATTTAACTTTTTTTCCATTTATAATTTTTTACAAGAATTGTGATGGCTCAATGTACTTACCGAAATAGATACATATTCCACCGAAAACATCATCCATCACGAGACCGAACAAACCAACCCTAAGACGAGAAATCCTCTTCTAAGACGTCCTCCAACAGATGATACCCACCTGCAAGAACAGTGAGATAGGTGGGCAGCTATAAATATATTCGCGATGCACTTTCGTTGCTGAAGACTGCATGTCTTCACGCTTATCAGATTCACGACGACAACCGACGCGTTCCAGACCGTCATTGCTTGGGTGGTGGTGTTGCTGTCTGTGGTTGCATAAGGTTGATTCACCCTGGGCATCGTGGTCGTCTGTTGCTCGTCGCAACTGGGCGGTGTGGTGGCACGAGCGATTGGGCAGGTTGTGATCAGTAGGGTGACGGTATGATATGGGAACTGATCATGAAATCGCTTTCCTTCCATGGAACCGCAACGTAATGATTCAATTTTCGATGGTAACCGCTGTGAAGGAAAATTATCATCCAATCATAAATCACTTTTCTGCATTTTTCATTTCATGCATGCTCCTGGGGCCGATGAGATTAAAGAGCATTGATTTGTGGGTCCCAAGATGGAACAGGGAGTAAAAAATGGATCTACGATCACAGATATTTTTGAGTGGAATTTCGTGTTGTGCATAAACACAGAGTTGTAGAATTTGTGTAGATTCCAATAAGGCAAATACATTTACTGAAGCCTTGTAGACTAAATTAAACTTATAGAAAATCGATTAAGCTTATGGTGCCTGTATGTTGAATCTTGAAAAGAGATCCCAGTGTCAGTAGTGTTTAGTCTGCGCAATCAAAATTTCATTTAGATTAAGTATGAAACATCGAACTATTATTTCAAGCTTCCATCTGAACCAACTTACGCAAAAATAAAATATGAAGGATAAAAACGGTGAACCTTCCAGATTACAATTAGCGTGAAGGTCCAGCTCATAGTAGTAGAGCAAACTTGTAGGGTCTGATTGCTACACACGACAGCTACGCTACCATCTACGCTCCATCGGTAGTCACATACACATTCCAGACCTCAGACCAGACATGGCAAGGTTCAATAAAACACCTATAGACCAGGAAGTGAAATCTTGTCTTGCTGAACTTCGCCGTTCAACATTCACCCACACTAGGGGCCTTGCATACGATATAGTCAATCAATTAACAGAAACGATGGCGCCTGCACGGCAGTCGTGCGCGCGCACTTACGCTAAATGTTGTATTTATCCATCAAGAGGGAATGGTCGATTATCGTGGGTAATTTAATGATAAACAGAGCATATGTTAAATATGTTGTCTATCAATAAACAACCACATGATTCGAAGCGGTTGAACTTGGTCAAAACATTGTTCAAAACAAGAGTAAATTCACATTAAACAGTTTCAGACCTATCAGTTTAACACCTTACTTCTGAATTTTTTAGAACGCAGTGTCATCATCACATCCATGATGTTCATTTGGCCAACGTGCTTTTTCATGTGAACCAACCTGCTTTCTAACCTGGAAAGTCCACTGTGACTCTTTTACCCAAGGTTGTTTACGATATAAGGATCGTTGATCTGTGGTTCACAAGAGTATCCTCTCGTAAACCGAGTACTGATAGGCGGTAAGTGCAAGAAAGTGCTTCTTGTTTATGATGAATGTGTAGTGGGCCAACGTCAAAGAGAACTTCGAGCGCTGCCCAAGTAACACCTCAAGTTATCAAGATGCTGAAGCCTTATTGCATGCAGATGTACGGTGTATATAAAGCAATCATTACTTTACATGCAAACTTAATGTTGATTCAAAGTGGAAATGGGCAATTATGCAGCTGAACTAAGATTATACCAAACCAGTAGAGTAAAGTGGGGCAAGAGTTTCTTTTGAAGTTTTTGAGCTCAATTCAAGTTATTTCTTTCGGGTGTCAAGGTTGTTCGAACCCTTTTTAAAAAAGAGTCTTTCACTCCAAAAATTATGAAAATTGATCTTAATTTCGAAAAGTTATGGCAAAATGCTGGTTTTTGATCAAAAAATTATAACATGCGATGGTCCTTCCAACGCATGGAATGGAATTGTAATGAAATTGACTTCGATTTTTTATTTTGGGGCGTAACTAGGTATATTTTGAAGATGATTTAACATGTATAACTTTTTGCAAAAAAGATTTGGAAATCATATTTTACACATAGTGGGGCAAAAGTTCGAATTGTGGGGCAAAAGTTCGAGTTATGTGGCAACTTTTGGTAAAAACCTAAAATTCTGATGATGATTAACCTGGGCTTGTTAGGGGAATATCTGTAAATAAAAGAAAATCGGGTTAAGTACGGTTCCTTTGAATTCCACTAAGAATTTGCATCCTTTGACAGATACGTATTTCGACCTCAACTGTAAGGTCGTCTTCAGTGTCTTGTACTTGACTAAAATTCTGCAAAATGTACATAGTATCTCTTAGAGTGATGGAATTAGCGAGAAAATTCGATCAAAGTTGAAAAAAGATTTTGTTTTGTCTGAATTTGGCGGAAAACTACTAATTTTTGGTGTAGTAAATTTAACCCTGATTTGGGTAAAATCCAGATCGAACTTTAAAGTGTATTCCGGTTCCAACATCAAATATCAAGTGGTTTCAGGTATTCCTATTTCCAAAGTGTCAAAATAGTGTGTTACGGTTAGCGAAATTCCACAAACACTAGATTCGAACTTTTGCCCCAGTGGTGGGGCAAGAGTTCGAATAAAACACACACATACAAAAAGTGTTGTAACTCAAAATTGGAAAGACATTTGGCGTAACTTTGTTCAGCAAAACTTTAACTCATGGATGGAAGAATCACCACATGGTATTTATTTATTTTTATCCGCTTCTATTTTTTTGAAATAAGTTGAATTTTCAACTAGGGTCGAACTTTTGCCCCACCTTACTCTATAATCTTTTTTTGATTTTATAATAGCCCATTCCCATTTTGAATCAACCTTAACTGTGCATCCCCTGATGAAGATCCAAACCGGGATCGAAACGTTGGAGCAAAAATAATTGTTTCGTGAGCCAACACATAAGACTGCAAGCCAGAAAGAAATTACCCATGTGAAGTCAGAAGTAATGATTGCAATTCTGTGGTGTCAAGGGGGGACTTCAATGTTTGTTTGAGAATCTTCAAGAACTCTTTTGAGTCGGATCTACATGCGTAGTTCGAATGGAACGTCTTGAATTCCTGCTGAACTTCTGATATCCCCCTGTAGTTGAGAGCAATGATAAAAAAATATTGTCAAATGCTGTAAACCACCTGAAACCTCATCGGATTCCCTAAACCCTGTAGCTTCTCTGAATTTCGTTGGAAATCCTTTGGATCTTACTGAAATTCATTCGAAAACCCCCTGAAACCCCTTCGGACCCCTTGTAACGCACCTGAGGCCATACGAAACCTCCAAAATTTCCCCTCTTATAAGAACGAAACCAGCTGAGAATTCTCTGAAACTTCCGGAAATGCCTCCTAACTCCCCCTAAACCCCACGGAGAACCCACCCAAGTAACCACGGTGCTGAAGCCTTACTGCATGCAGTTATACGGTGTATTTAGATAAATTATTACTTTACATGCAAACATAAGGTTGATTTGAAGTGGAAATGGACAATTACAGAACAAAATTAAGATAGCCTGAAGCCCTCCGAAACCCTGTGAAATGCCCCTGAAACCCGTTGAAAATCCTATGAAACTTCCTGAAATGCCACCGACAACGTCCAGAAACCCCTTCGGACCCCGTGTAACGCACCTGAGTCCCACCAAAACCTCCTAAAGCGTCCACGTAACGCCTCCGAAACGCCTCTGAAACGTCTTGAAACGCCCTGATGTGTATTGAAACGCATCTGAACCACCCCCACCTCTTCCTGAAGCTCCCTTGAAGGACAGACTTAATAGAATCCCAAAATGGCCGCCACAATGGCCGACATTGGCACCTGCTCACGATTTCAAGGGCACAAATCTCTTCGTAAACAAAACCAGTGCGCCTGATCTTCTTATTTCAAACTTCTTACAAGTGAACAAGATCAGAATAATGAAATGCATTGTTTTGTGAAGCTTGCTTCTTAAGATTTGTGCGTTTGAAGTTCTGATGCGCTCTTGAAGCGGGATTTCAAGACGTTTGTCCTTGAAAGCCCTCTGTAGCTTACCCCTGCTTTTTCCTTGTTGGAATGATGCTCCTAGTGGAGCCTGAGCCTGCATTTCTACTTGAGAAATCCTAAAAACCTCCAGGACTCAAGGATTTCTGCAGAAATCCTTTTTAGAATTTACACAGTGATTCCAGCACAGCCATTTGTGAAGCAATCACAGGAAGGATTTGTATACTTGGAAAAACCTCTGGCGCAATCTCAGCAAGAATTTCGCATCAGGATTCAAAAAGATTTTCCCATCCCGAATAGAAATTGTAATGTAGAAAACATTAGCATACATCTATAAAACCTTAACATTTAATGTATATCGTTGTTCTCCTAATGTACTCAGACTTCAATGTAACATCTAAGTACACAGTAATACATAAGATTTACATGTAACATTGAAGTCAAACTTCAATGTGATGTTGAATTTGACATCATATAACATCCAAAGACAAAATATTCAAATGTTACATCAAAATCAAATGTCATATCGATTTCAACTGTTGCTCACTTGAAACATCAGACTACATCTAACGACAGACAAATGTAATGTAACATTAGAATCAAACATCATATTGATGTCGAGTGTTGCTCACTTGAAACATCAGAAAACATCTAACGACAGATGATTGTAATGTTACATTAGAATTAAATGTCATATTGTTGTCAACTGTTGCTCGCTTAAAACATCAGACTACATCTAACGACAGATAAATGTAATGTAACATTAGAATCAAACATCATATTGATGTCGAGTGTTGCTCACTTGAAACATCAGAAAACATCTAACGACAGATGATTGTAATGTTACATTAGAATTAAATGTCATATTGTTGTCAACTGTTGCTCGCTTAAAACATCAGACTACATCTAACGACAGATAAATGTAATGTAACATTAGAATCAAACATCATTTTGATGTCAAGTGTTCCGCACTTGAAACATCAGCATACATCTAACGACAGATGGAAGAATTTTACATTAGAATCATACATCACGTTGATGCCTCAATCATCAGAAAGGATTCAGCTGAGCTCACTAATTTGACGTTTGAGCGGTGCCGTGTTTACAGAAAATGAACATGTTTCCATAGCCACGACGCCGCTCAAAAGTCACTTGTTTGACACACGTGCATTTGTGCAATGAAAGATAACTTTCCCCACACGTGTAAAATTCATAACACAGGAATGCATGATACCTACACAAAATCGACCAAATTCCGTTGGACTTTATGTAAAACACAAATTTAAAATCAGCTCGTGCATCAACATAAGCCTGTATTTTGCAATAATTTAGGCATGGCAATAATGTTTAGTATACCGAAAAAACAAAAATTCCACAAAAATGTGAGCGAACGAGCTATTTATTTTAGAATTTATGTGCGAATGTTACTCATTTTTGAGTGCCATGGAATTTTGCTGAAAATATGTGACTCTAATTCTCCGTGCACCTTCAACCACCATGTTATTATTATTTTGAAAAACAAAATGAAAAGCAGTGTTTTCGCGTCGGAAAAGTCGAAAAATATCGCGTTTCGTGGGTGAAAAAGTGTTTAATAGTGCCGCGAGGAACCGGTGAAACTACGCTGGATGGACCGGCCGCGTGCGCGAGTGAATAACGGAGCAGATTATTTGAAGTGTGATGGTAAATTCGACGGGGAAATTTTTCTTTACTGTCTTTGGCTTGCTCCCGACTATATGCGATCCGGTCGTTTGCACCAGGACCGCTTGCCGGGCGATAGTAAACCCGATGTGCCAGATAGATTACCGGACCAAGCTAAGTATTTTATTTTTATTTCCAGGGAAATCCCGTCCCGCCGCAGTTTGCTGCCATTTTCAAGCGGCACCAGGCAGTGAAGCTGATTGCGGGATTCAGGCAGGACTGTGCAGTACGGAAGCACTTCGTTTACCTCCAGGGATTCGGTCAGGTAAGTGCATGGTGTGGTTCTACCTCGGTTCTACCTCAGGTGTGGTCACGATCGTATTATCGTGAAAAATAGTCAGCGTTTGTTCATTTAGTGAAGTAGGGAGCAGGCAAATAGGTATAATTTGAAAGAAAAAAACGATCAGGCACCCTCCGGATGACTCTACTGTGGTGTAATCCGGGTTATTACTATTTTTGGCTTTATTAGTAGGCAGAATTTCAGCTCGAGGCTGGTTCACCTCCAAAATTGATTCTCCCATACACATGAAACGGAAATTTCAGCATTACTTGAGAAAAAAATCAAGCAAATGGAATCAAAGTTGGCATGCTGTGAGTTCAAAAAGTAAGGAATATTTTTACGCGCCGTAAGACCCTTCCCCCTTTTGGAAAGGGGGGCTCCCATATAAATGAACTGGAAATTTCTGCATAAATCGAAAAACAATCAACTAAATGGAACCAAATTTGACAAGTGTAAGTTTTAGAAGGTGAGAAATGTTTCTATGGTGGTGGTGGTGGTGGTGGTTCCTTGGAAAGGGGGGCTCCCATACACATGAAATGGAAATTTCAGCATTACTTGAGATACTTTCTAGGTATTTCTACAGAAATTCTTCTAGGAATTTGTTAAGAAAGCTTTCCTGGGATTTCCTAAGAAATTCCTTATGAGATTGCTTCCGGAATTCCTCATCAGGTTTCTTCAGGAATTGGCTTCTTTAGCTGTGTTGAGATAATTCCATATTCTGAATCTACATGCCAAACTGAGCCGAAATCCAAATTTTCATGAATTTTGGTGCCCGGGAAACTATTTAAAAATTAAGTTTGTATGAGAGTGGTTTGTCTGATCACCCCTCGTTGCATTTTCTACTGGGCGGAGCTGTCAAACAGTTGCCCAGCTGTCAAAAGGTGATTTCGAATAATGTCTTAGAAATTGATTTTAGGTATCGAAATAAAGTTCTAAAAATCTGAATAAAATCATAGTGACTCAGAAAAAGGTGATCTTTTGTATAAAATCAAAAAATAAATATTTTTTCAAAATTTAAAAACTTAATTCCTCAAGATTTTCCTCCAGGAATTTCTTCAGCAATACCTCAAGGGATTTACTCTGGAATTCTTGCAGTGATTCTATCAGGCATAACTTCATTGATTATTTTAAAAATTCCATCAAGGATTCCCCTAGGCCCTATACATATGTGTGAAGAATTAGCGTAAGTTAAAATTCACAAATAAAACGATACTTAAAAAAAATCTTTATACATAGGTTTCCTTCAGAAATTCCTCCTGGATTTTTTCAGGAACTCCCCTAGGAATAAATCGTGTTCTTCCTCCAGGAACTGTTTTGGGACTCCTATAGGAATTCCCTTTGGAATTGATTCCGGAATTCCTCTTGGGCTTTCTTCAAAAACGCCTGCAGGAATTTCTTCAGGAGCTGCTAATTTCGCCTGAGATTCGTCCAGAAATTACTTCAGGTATTCCTCCAAAAATTCCACCAGGAATTCCCCTAGGAATTTCTACAAGAATTTATCCTGGAATTCTTCAAAGCATTCCTCCATGGATTTTTCCAGAGATTACTACAGGAATTCATCAGGAATTTCTTTTGGAATTCCCCCAGGAATTCCTCCAAAGATTTTTTCAGAAAATATTTCGGGGATTCCTCCGAGAATTCCACCAGGAATTCTCCTGGGCATTCTTTCAGGCATTTATCCAGACATTCTTCCAGGAATTCTTGCAGATGTTCCTCAAAGAATTCTTTCAGCGATTCCTTCAAAAATTCCTCCAGCTATTTCTCCAGGAATTGCTTCAGAGACTCTTCCACGAATTCCCCCAGGAGTTCTTCCAGGAGTCCAGGAATTTATTCAGGAAATCCGTCAGGGATTCCTTTAGAAATTCTTCCAGGATTTTCTCTACCAATACCTTCTAGAATTTTTCAGGGATTCCTCCAGGCATTCCAGGCATTCCCGAGATGAACTAGCCTAGGGTTAAAAATCTCGTTAATACAGACAAACAACAAATGTGGAGCCTCGTAGCCGTGCGGTTAGGGTCACCAAGCTTCTAATCGCACCATGCTGTGGGGTGAGGGTTCGATTCCCGCTCCGGGAATTTTCTTGAGAATAGTTTCTTCTCCGTATCCACTGGTACATGCTCCGTGTGTCCCTTGTCTAGTGTTAATTTTCATTCAGTCTGTGCAGCCTTTGGCTGAAGACGGTGTTCGCGCCCATCGGACGCTCCGGTGGAAAATGTGCCCCACTTTCCCCTACGAGAATGAGCAACGCCAAGCAAGCTCCCAGAAACGTAAACACGGCGGCGACAACGTGCTCAGCGAGCGACCACTCAGCACCGACAACGATGACGATGATGATTGATGATGACAGCTGCGAGCGAGCGCGCGTCAACGCGGTGCCCATGCTGCGAGTGAGTGGCCGTGAGTGACTTCCATCAGACAGTGTAGCCAGATTGATGGAATGTTCCGGAATGTTTCATACCGGGAATATTGTGGAACATTCTGGATGCCTTCCGGAGTGCTATAAAAGGAGAGCACCACCACCGAACGAGGAAATAGTCTGATTTGACCCGGCTAACGGTCAAGAACTGACAAGTGATATATTCGAAGTGTACAAGCGTTCGCGTGGCTTTACTATTACTTTAGAGCTTTTAGTAGAACTTGTTACTTCAGACTCTAGTTTAATTTAAAAACACTTCACTAATACTTTACTTTTGCAAAAGAAAATAAAAAATGAATAACTCTTTTAAAGAAAAACTAGAAAGGACGAGCAAATTCCTTTTAATTCTACTACTGTGCTTATCTTCGGACAGATAGGCCTATTTCGTCTGTGACTTACAGACTTCTTCAGTGTCAAGTGCTCGACAGTCGACAGCTATACCGACGAGGCGGTCGGTGTCAGCGAGGCCTTCTGCTGATTTGAGGAGCAATCAGTGGAAGCAGGACCCTATCCCTGGAGATCGCCGGTCAACAAGGGATCGGTACAGTGATTAGTTCCCCTGGTCATCGAGGCGACCAGTCGGAGGAATCCCTGCCGGTCTGTGGACGATCGGCACCAACGGTGACTTCTTTGCCGCCGGCAAAGACACCATCCATCGGAGGACTTCTACCGATCAACGAGTCGGTCGAAAGCGAAGCTTTCTGCTGGTCGAGGAGTGATCAGTGGAACCGAGATCCTTTCCCTGGAGGATTTTACGCTGGTCAGCGAGGAGATCGGCACCAGCGAGTTGTTCCCCTGGTCAACGAGGCGACCAGTCGAGGAATCCCTGCCGGTCTGTGGACGATCGGCACCAACGGTGACTGCTTTGCCGCCGGCAAAGACACCATCCCGTCGAAGGAATCCCCCCGATCGACGAGTCGGTCGGTCCTAGCAAGGCGTCCAGCTGGTCATCGAGGAGACCAGCCGAGGAGTTTCGTACCGGTCAACGAGAGATCGGTATCAACGGTCCTTACCGCCGGTGAGGACACCAGCGTATCGAAGAGGAATTCTGCCGGTTAGTGTACGACGAACATCAAGGGCGACATCTTTGCCGCCGGCAAAGGCACCAACGAGGAGATTTCCTGCCGATCACCGAGGTCATCGGCCCCAGAAGAAGTGCTTCCCTGGTCAACGGGCGAGAGGAATTACCGCCGGTCAGTGGACGATCGGCACTGGATGTGTCATTCTTGCCGCCGGCAAGACAACCAAGGAGACAATTTTATACCGATCAGCGAGCCTTGCTATCGGTACCGTAAAAGCCTTCTGCTGATCAAGGAGGTATCAGTGGAAGCAGGACAGCCCCAGCTAGTCACCAAGGACAAGATCGTCCGCCGATCAGTGAGGTGTTCGGTCCTAACAAATCGTTCCCCTGGTCAACAAGGCGACCTGTCGACGATTTCCGCCGGTAAAGTAGATCGGCACCGTCGGTGGACTCTTGTGTGAGCACCGAAAAGAGGACTTGTCGACCAATCACCAACCATCGAAATGAAGTGTACCCAAACCGGGTGAAGCATTCGAGATGAGACACCGCACACCGGAATTTAAGGACTCCGTCATGCATGAGACACAGCTGCTCATGCATCTTCGTGAACAGGTCATGCGGAAGATCCGGTACATTATCGGAAACCTGATGGAGGCAAACCACGACCCGCCGAAGATAAGATCATCGCTCCTGCGGGTGTACGAGAAGAAGCTAGGCACGTACTACCAGGAGTACGCTAAGCTTCACCAGGAGATCTTGGACCGGATCCCTGCATCGGAGTTCAAGGAACAGGAAGAGCTGGAGATGGACTTCTACCGGCTACACATCGAAGCGCTGCTAAGGATAGAGCAGCTATCCGCGAGCTTGGCTGGTGAGTATCAACTCAGCGAGAGTGAGAGCCGTGTTTTGGAAAGCTTCCAAAGCAGGCAGCTGTCAGAGCCGACTCAAGAGGAGCACTCTGACAAGTCTAACGTGAAACCGTCACATCACGTTGCGACGACCGGCAGCAATGTGGAGTCCGCTCAGATAGAGCGCTCCAATCGGCCCAGTGTGACGCCAATAAATCACACTGTTATACCAACCCAGCCACCAGCCAAGTCGCAGCCGAAAAAGTGCCGAGCGTTTGGTGGCCTCCATAATCGGCATCAGGAGAAGTCCGTCGCAGAAGACCTCTACCACTCATCATGTCTAGAGCCGCCGGCAATCTCTGAGACGTCCAAGGACGAACCGAACAACGTTTACAGGGAACACGATAGGTCGTCCTGTACGAAGAAACCGCGTCACACAACGAGATGTGGCGTACCAAGCACTGAAGATCGGCAAGGCGCGGAATGGAAGCGGACTTCTCTCCAGGCAGAGTTGACACCGACGAAGCTATCCTGTAGATCCATTGTGCGATCAGACCACCAACCGAAGAACGCTCAGAAGGAGCACTGCAAGCCGGTAAGTATCCGGAATCATCGCCAGTTGGAGTCCGCTCGGGTGGAGCACTCCGACTCACCAAGTTACACCGTGAAGTCTGACGAGTCAGGAGCCCCTGGTCGTCTGCGCAGTGTAGACCATCAACACCGTTTCGAACCCGCTCAGAAGAAGTACTCCAATCAGCCAAGAGTGGAATCGTATCCAGTTCATTCTACGACATCCGTCGAGCATCAGGAATCTACTTGGAAGGAGTATTCCAAGCCGACCAGTATCGAGCAGGTAAGTCAAGTGGAGTTCAACATCGAGACTGTGACAGTGGCAGCCGAGAAGTACCCAGAGCCTGCTCGGGAGAAGCTCTCTGTCCCATCCAGTGTGGAGCAGCCCGCTCACACTGCAACTTTCGTCGATGGATCCGCCTTCACCCCGAGAATGCAGACTAAGCCATCTGTAATGGAGTTGACGAATCCCCATACACGTACCACCGAGCCCATGGCAAGCAAGAAGGAATCAGAGTCCGCTCAGGAGGAGCTCTCTGATTTGTCCTGTGTGCAACAGACTGTTCACACTGCGACATCCGCCGTGGAACCAGAGTCCGCTTACAAGCAGCATTCCAAGCCGTGCAGTGATGATCTGCCAGATTTCACTGCAGATTCCCCGAATCACGTGAAGAACGCTCAGGATGAGCAGTTCTGGCTATCGTACGTAAAGCCATTTCGTGGTGCGATAGCTGCAGATCGAAAGACAATTCTGGACAAGTCGAGTATGGTGTTGGACGGAAAACCATCGTTCGCGACAGTTATCAACCAAATGGAGTCCACTCAGGTGGAGCCTTCCAAGCCATCAACGTGTGTAAAAACACTGGTAAACCCAGCGGTGTTTTCCAAGGGGTCAGAAGCGGAGACCATGGAGTGTGGAACCCTAGACATCGTGAAATTGATTCCGGACACTACAGAACGTGTCACTGTCTATAACTCGTACTGCGAAAAGGTGAAGTGCCGAAACCTGGAAAGACCGAAGATCACAAGGAAGTGGCACACCAAGCCGGCGAAACCACCACCAATGATTTCTAGGAACGATTCGAGGTCTCGCTCTGAAATGATCGACGAGCAATTCAGACCAGATGAGGCAGGGCAAGCTGGATTGTCCAACATGAAAGAGATGTCTTGCGTCGTACTGCCTACCAAGATAGTGCACCCAAGGGAAGAGGAAACCGAATGTGCATTATTTGGCCAGCAATCCGTTTGGAAAACTGTCGGAGGGAAGCTGGAAATCAGATTTTGCTGTCTGTACCGCACCCGGAAGGAGAATTCCAAGTGGCCGATGGAAACCATCTATCGCCAACGAATCCTTGACTTGAATGGAGAAGGAAAAACCCAACGACACGACGAGGACAAAGCATGGGAGACATTCCGACATAATCGACTACCGCTGCGATCCAGTAACAGAGAAGACAAACGTTATCCGATGCCGTTGTTTCGACAGGAATACTTCCAGCCCGGGGGCAGTATGTTCGCGCCCATCGGACGCTCCGGTGGAAAATGTGCCCCACTTTCCCCTACGAGAATGAGCAACGCCAAGCAAGCTCCCAGAAACGTAAACACGGCGGCGACAACGTGCTCAGCGAGCGACCACTCAGCACCGACAACGATGACGATGATGATTGATGATGACAGCTGCGAGCGAGCGCGCGTCAACGCGGTGCCCATGCTGCGAGTGAGTGGCCGTGAGTGACTTCCATCAGACAGTGTAGCCAGATTGATGGAATGTTCCGGAATGTTTCATACCGGGAATATTGTGGAACATTCTGGATGCCTTCCGGAGTGCTATAAAAGGAGAGCACCACCACCGAACGAGGAAATAGTCTGATTTGACCCGGCTAACGGTCAAGAACTGACAAGTGATATATTCGAAGTGTACAAGCGTTCGCGTGGCTTCGACAACGCGAGGTAGAAGTGTAAAAGCGTTTGCGTGGCTTCGACAACGCAAAGTTTAGTATTGAAATAAAGTGCTTAGTGTAGAAGTACTTCCCGTGTGTGTTCTTTCTTGCGAGAAAGAAAATCCCCGTTTGAGGCACTGCGGAGCCCCAAACAGACGGTGTCCGCGTCTTTATAAAATTAATTTAAAGTTTGTATGTACCTAAATGTTTTTTTTTTCTTCGGAACCCTTAAGGTGAGTATATCACCTTGGAATAGTGCGTTACGGCGCAAGGACTACCACATTAAAATTTGATCATGCTATTTTCCTAACAAATGTAGTCAGGCTCCTGTAGGAACAATCCAGAATCAAGATTTGATATAGTGATTTTTTTTCGGTGTGTCTGTTGGTGTGTTTAGTGTTTGCTGATAATGAACATATTCTTTCGGGAGGATTCAGGTAGGTTTATTATATAATACAGGAACTATGGTAAGGTGTATAGCCATTGCAAGCGTATCACGAATAGCTTATTCAATGAAATATGTTGATACAGTTTTCCTTTCCAGATTTTCGGCCACCCAGTTCTGCAGCGGTCAATATGAAGAAACAGATCAGATGAATTATGCAGGCAGCTGTTTCAACACAACCAAATAATATTTTGTGCGCCTCAACGTTCACCAAACGTATCCTTTGGAGTCTACCTTCCCACTAACAATACCCAAATTCCCGAGACACCTTGGCCTGAGCGATCGTAAAGCTATAAGCATATATGTACATCTTTCATAGGTGTCCAAAACTAACCATTGTATTGATGAGAAGTTATTATTAACTATTCGAATTTCTTTTGTTGTCCAATAGATTGTGTAAAATGCTACAAATTTGATCAAGCACGCCGTAAAATTCGTCACCCATGATTTGGCGCCTACATCAGTGGTCTAACGACTCTTCGCGTTCTCGGCACTAGTTCCAATATGTCGCTTAAAGAGTTGCCACATATGATGTTAGGTAAGCTGAGGTCAGTTAACTGACTGATGGGGCACGGGAGCTATTGCAATGATCAAAATGTATGCATTACTAAGTCATTCTAGACGGACTATCGAAAGGAAAACGAGTATTTAAGAATATAACTTCAATCTATCATGTCGGAAGTAAGGTAAGGTGCTATGTAGTTAGAGGTGTAGAAATAGGTGTATTGATGAGAAGTTGTTATTAACTATTCGAATTTCTTTTGTTGTCCAATAGATTGTGTAAAATGCTACAAATTTGATCAAGCACGCCGTAAAATTCGTCACCCATGATTTGGCGCCTACATCAGTGGTCTAACGACTCTTCGCGTTCTCGGCACTAGTTCCAATATGTCGCTTAAAGAGTTGCCACATATGATGTTAGGTAAGCTGAGGTCAGTTAACTGACTGATGGGGCACGGGAGCTATTGCAATGATCAAAATGTATGCATTACTAAGTCATTCTAGACGGACTACCGAAAGGAAAACGAGTATTTAAGAATATAACTTCAATCTATCATGTCGGAAGTAAGGTAAGGTGCTATGTAGTTAGAGGTGTAGAAATAGGTGTATTGATGAGAAGTTGTTATTAACTATTCGAATTTCTTTTGTTGTCCAATAGATTGTGTAAAATGCTACAAATTTGATCAAGCACGCCGTAAAATTCGTCACCCATGATTTGGCGCCTACATCAGTGGTCTAACGACTCTTCGCGTTCTCGGCACTAGTTCCAATATGTCGCTTAAAGAGTTGCCACATATGATGTTAGGTAAGCTGAGGTCAGTTAACTGACTGATGGGGCACGGGAGCTATTGCAATGATCAAAATGTATGCATTACTAAGTCATTCTAGACGGACTATCGAAAGGAAAACGAGTATTTAAGAATATAACTTCAATCTATCATGTCGGAAGTAAGGTAAGGTGCTATGTAGTTAGAGGTGTAGAAATAGGTGTATTGATGAGAAGTTGTTATTAACTATTCGAATTTCTTTTGTTGTCCAATAGATTGTGTAAAATGCTACAAATTTGATCAAGCACGCCGTAAAATTCGTCACCCATGATTTGGCGCCTACATCAGTGGTCTAACGACTCTTCGCGTTCTCGGCACTAGTTCCAATATGTCGCTTAAAGAGTTGCCACATATGATGTTAGGTAAGCTGAGGTCAGTTAACTGACTGATGGGGCACGGGAGCTACTGCTATGATCAAAATGTATGCATTACTAAGACATTCTAGACGGACCTAGAGACGGACAATCGAAAGGAAAACGAGTATTTAAGAATATGACTTCAATCTATCAATATCTATCAATCGCAATACATATAACTGTGGTATGTAATCTAGAACATTAGAACACGTTTGTTTTTTGCAAATATGAATATCCATCTTGGTATCAAATGGTTATGTACATCAAAGAACGTAAGAAAACGTCTGAATCTAATGTTTTTTCATCAACATACATCAGAAATACGTTTGAATCTAATCTATTTGCACATCATAAAACATTTAAAAACATTTTAAATTAATGTCTGAATTTACGTCAACATACATCAGGAAACGTCTGAATCTGATGTTTTTTACATCAACATACATCAGAAATACGTTTGAATCTAATGTATTTACACATCATAAAACATCTAAAAACGACTAAAACAAATGTCAGAATTGACGTCAACATACATCAGGAAACGTCTGAATCTGATGTTTTTTACATCAACATACATCAGAAATACGTTTGAATCTAATGTATTTACACATTATAAAACATCTAAAAACGTCTAAAACAAATGTCAGAATTGACGTCAACATACATCAGGAAACGTCTGAATCTGATGTTTTTTACATCAACATACATCAGAAATACGTTTGAATCTAATGTATTTGCACACCATAAAACATCTGAAAACATCTAAATCCGATGTCTCAATTTGCATCAATATAACGTATAATTCTAATGTTTTTTACATCTACATACATAACAAAACGTTTGAATCTAATGTTTTTGCACATCATGAAACATCTGAAAACGTCCAAATCTATTGTTATTTTACATCAACATACAAAAGAAAATCGTTAGAGTTTTATGTTTTTTGCACATCAAAAAACATTTGAAAACGTCAGATTTTGATGTTTCGGATTATTTGCTTGACATCAGAAAAACGTTTGATTTCCTGATGTATACATTATGTTACCTTGCATAAACACATCTGAATCGTAATGTTTTCTAATGTTCAACATCAGAAGTACATCAAACCTTGATGTTGATGTAAACATCGAAATTTAACGTCAGGCTAATGTAAATTTTTATTCGGGATGGATTCCTCCTAGAGATCTTCTTGGCATTTCTCCAAGAGTTCCTTGAGGAACTCCTCTAGGTAATCCTCTAAGAATGTTTGCACTTTCAAATACCTGCAGAAACTACTTCGTGATCTCAATAAAGATTTTTCAAAATATTTCTCCACAAATTCGTCTTGGAAATTCCAAGAACCCAACAAACATTTTTGCTGTACAAGAGTGGAATAAACAGAAATAAACCACTCTTACGCCAACGTTAGCTTACGAAACTGCTTTTCAGCTAGTTCTGTTTCATGGGAATACCTACTGGGTTTCCTCCAAAAATTCAAGTGGTTCTTCCAGAGATTCCCCAAGAATTCCTCTTGAAATTTATCCACGAATTCCTCTGGGATTACATCTATAAATTTTTCAGGGATTATTTTTGATGGGAATCGTCCTGCAATCGCTGCTGCAACTTAACTATTTTTACAGAAAATCCGCTTCAGATTTCTTTGAGATTTTTATGTTGAAATAGCTCCAGGTAGACTGTTGGGATTTCTCCGGGCATTCGTGATGGGAGTCCTCTAAGAAGACTTGCAGGATTTCTTCAAACAATTCTTGCTGGAAATCTTCCAGGAATTCCTGGGTGACTCCTAAGATCAATAAATTAGCAGAGAATTTGTAGCGGTAATGACAGAAAAGTTCTTAGATGAACCTTTGCAGAAATTTATGAAGCGAACTTAAGAAGAATTCCTGGAGGAGTCTTTGGAAAAACTCTTGAAGAGAGTTTCATCTGAAAGTATCCAATTGGGGAAATCACTAGAATAACTATTGCACGAATTCTTGGAAAAAATCCGGGAGGAATTCATGAAGCAATGCAATGGACCAATCACAGAAGGAATTTCTGGAGGAACTTCAAGTGGAATCCCTGGAGGAATCCTTGAATCAAACCCAGCAATATTTTCTAAAAAATCCTATCAAACATAAACATTTTCATTTCAAGATTCCTACAAAAAAATCTCCAAGGATTTCCATAAAAATTCCTTTTGCGATTTCTCCAGAAATTTCTGCAAAGATTGCTTTGATAATTTCTCTTGAGTATCAGCAGGTATTACTACACGGATTTCTCTATGAATTCATGTTGCGACTGCTCAAGCATTTTCAGCTGAGATTTCTCCAGTAATAGCTCTTGGGAGTCCTCTAAGAATTCCAGGAGAATTCCCAGTAGAAAATGCCTGGGGAATCTTAGCACAACATCCTGGTGGATTATATCAGAAATTTCTGGATAAATCTCAGAAGAATTTCAGGAGCGATACCAGCGGAAATTCATAAAAAAAAAATCTAGACCATTCTGAGCAAATTTCTGCGGTAATCCTCGTATAAATCTTGAAGTATCACATCATGAAATTTTGGAGAAATCTCAGCTGTAATTACTAGTATTGGCAGCTTCTTTTCTTACTCACTCTCCTTAACAAACACGAGAAAGAGAAGAACGAACCTTGGGAATACTTGTCCCCTCTTCCATTCCGCTCTTTCTCGTGTATATCAAGGAGAATGAGTGAGAAAAAAGGTTGCCTACGCAAGTGGCTGTATAATTGCATTAGATATTCAAGCAATAATTCTTGCTGGAATGCTAGGTTTCCTCCAGATTTTTTTTTTCAAAACCACTTTGGTGATTTCTCCAGTTCTGTTGATATGTAGGCTATGTTCCTTACCTTACCTTACCGGTCAGGCTAAGGCCGGGGTGGCCTCTGCTGTACATAGTAGCCGCCTCCATTCCACTCGGTCCATGGATGTTTGTCTCCAGTTCCGCAGTCCAGTTCCGTTTTTTTTTTTTTTTTTTTTAATATTTAATATCGTTTTATTTGTCAGTTATTGTTTAAATACATATTTACATTTGATTTAGCAAACAATGTTCAGTTTAAATTCCAATGCACCTACATCAATTCGATTGTTACTCTCGATAACATGACAGATGTATTCGCAGAATACTTTCAAAATTTTCACACGTGTTGTTCTGTTGACGCCGGTGAGGACAGGTCTTATTAGATCCTCGAATGAAAGTCGTCGCCATCCATTCAGGATACTGCCTATCTTTCGTTGAACGATAGCCCAGGCTGGACCAACACGAAGACAGGAATGAAATTTGTGCTCGATGGTTTCTATCGATTGTACTTGGCAGTATGTACAATATTCGTCTTCGACCCTTCTCATCAGGAACCACAGTTGTCGGTGCTCAATTTTTCCATTTATTGCCAGGTACAATTGACTGCGCTGCGCCGATGTGATCTGCTTGTCGGAAATGTTTCGCCAGATACGAGGCCAGTTGTTGTTAGGGTGGTTTCGTTCCACTTTTGGCGGATCCGTTTGCTCGATAAAGCATCGATGTATTAGATCGGCGGAGGGGTTTTGTTGGACAAGGGGTGGAATTTGGGATATATTTGAAAGGATTTGTTTTACATCAGGGAGGTCCATAGGAATTGGTTGTCGAGGATTTGCTTGGAGAAGGAAGGATCTGTAGAAAGGAGTGGATTCGATCTCTTTTAAAAATCTGTTGATCGCTAATGACTTACATTTCAAAGCTGGCAATTGCAGTTTCACACCGCCTTCCTCTACGTTTCGGGCCATCTGCATAACAGGTATTCGCGCAGTCATGCCACTCCATAGGAAAGAACCCATGGATGCGGTGATTTTTCCGATGTGGACAGCAAACGGGGGTAGTACAGAAGCCATGTACCAAATCCTTGATGTGCCAAACGTATTCAACATGATGATCTTTTGGTGTAATGTCAGGCAGCGCGCGGAGTGCAGCCACAGCAGCTGGGAGAATTTCCCCACCAAAGCATTCCAGTTGTTTGTGATCATTAGTCGAACAGAGTTTGCAAAACGAATGCCCAATATCTTCACAGTGTCTGTTGTTTGAAGCCACGGGATGTGGATTCGATTACCCTCGAAGAAACCGACATCGATTGATACAGTTTTGCGCATATTGAGTTTCGCGCCAGCGACTACCTCAAATTGCGTAAATAGTTCCCTCATCTCCTCGATTCGCCTAGCAGATGTGGATATTACGCTTATATCGTCCGCATACGCCACGAGCAAATCATCGCCGCATGCGCGCTCCAGTTTGTACACCAGCGGGTGTAGGTACAAGACGAATAGGTGCATCGACAACGGGTCGCCCTGCCGCACGGACCGTTGGATGGCAATCGGTGGGGAGAGATGCCCGTTGGTCAATAATCGAGAGGTGGAACGACCAGCAATTTGCGAGAGCAAAGTTACGAACTGCTGGTTGAAACCGAGTGACCGCATGGTAGAGAACAGAAACGTGTGTCGGACCCGATCGAACGCATGATCGAGGTCGAAGCTTAGAAGCTTGCCGGCTCGACGGTGGTGACGAAGGCTGGCAATTCGGTCTTTGAGTGCAAGCGTGGCTTGGTAGATGTTTCTCTCCGAGTTGGAGCATTTTTGCCCATCACTCAATATGCGGTGCACGTTCATCACTCTCTCAAGCCTGTTTTTGAGTATACGGGAAAAGATCTTGTAGTCCGTGTTCAGCAACGAGATCGGTCGGTATGATCCGGCCGTGTCATCGCCTCCTCGTTTCTTCACCAGTACGATTATTCCATCGACGAAGGCCGGTGGAAAGTTACCGGTGAGCGCTTCGTTGATAAGAAGGTTGAGTTCTCGGTGAATGATGTCGAACATGCGCCGGTAGAACTCTTGTGGAATTCCATCACCGCCGGGTGATTTCTTCGGCGCACTCATTCTGATCGCTTGCAATATCTCTGCTGTAGTTATTTCCCTCGAGCAATCCTCGTTTGCTGCATCGTTTGGTGGAATAGCATTCTCACAGTCGAAGTTGACTTGCGCTTCTGCTGCTGGTTCAGCCGGCTCCGAGTAGAGATTCGAAAAATAGTTCACCAGGTGGTCTTCGATTTCGTGTGGTTCTGCAATCGCCTCCCCTTGTGCGGTCCGTAGCTGCGTGATGACGGTTTTTTTCCTTCGCCGTTCCCCCAGTTGGAACATCGAGATTGGTTCGCCCGACACGTACGTCTCGTGGATTTGCATGAACATATGGGAGAAGTTGCGCTGGAGGCTCAACATTTCAGCTTTCACGCGATTTATGGTGATGAGCATTGCTGGGTTTTGATAGTAGCCGTCGTACGCTTGCCGTAGCTCTGTATATAGGCGCTGGTGTTCGTTGTGAAATTCGGTATACACAGCCCTCGATTTCCATTTGAAAAATGATTTTATTTTTGGCTTTGCGTACGACAGCCACCACTCCATCCACGAAGTGTAGTGTCTCCGTTGTCGCGTCCAGTACTGCCAACGGTCTTGGAATTCCTCCACATGTTCGTCAGACAGTAGATGTGGCTTCAGTGTCCAAAAACCATGACCATGCTCGCGACCGAGATGGGGAAGACAAAGTCTAAGCGTAAGTGCTTTATGGTCGGTGAAGGAGCACACGTGGGTGCTTGTCGTGCGGAGATTGCTGCGCAACCCGGTACTCACATATATACGATCCAGACGGGATTGAGCGTTCCGGTTGATGAAAGTATACCCTGGATCTCGTGGGCACAGCTGTTCCCACGCGTCGAGTAGCCCGAGTTGCTGGACGGCCGTTCGGAGCGAGGGACTTGAGTTCGGGCTGGATGAATCGCACGGCCGAAGCACACAGTTGAAATCGCCTGCTATGACGGTGTGCTGGGTGCGATGACGAAGGTAGTACGCCAATGTACTATTGAAGAAAGTCTCCCGAGCTGAACGTTGAGACGCACCGGAGGGGGCATAGATGCTGCATATCGTTGTATTCTGCACACGCAGTGCGACCAGACGACCGTCCAAGCTTTTTTCGACATGAGAGAAGGCAATGTGTTGCTTGAGTGCGATCGCTGTCCCTCTTCTTGTGTGGTCCACATTTGCGACCACGGTATAGCCGGGCAGAGTGAGTTGCTCGTTCTCTACCTCTTGCAAGCACACGATGTCGAGCCAAAGGCTGGTGACGAAATTGCGAAGTGCGTTTACTTTTGTTGGACTTGTGATGGTGTTGATATTTACGGAAGCTATATTATATGATGTGAGAGCCATTTTAACGTAGATAGCCTTCACCCTTCTCGTTTTCGCCATCCTCGCCCATACGGAGTTTTTTGATGCGGCGACTGCGACGGCTGCTCGCAGAGGTTGAAGAGTCATCAGTGTCGTTGTCGTTTGTCGTAGTCCGCATTGTAGACACGCTACCGGGTTTTTTAAAGAAATCTATCGTGTTGGTGTTGGATAGCACGAAGGCTGGCGAGGACGCTCGAGAATGCGAAGCTGACATGGAATGTTGGTCTGTATTGAATGTTTGTTGTAGCACCGGTAGCGTACTAGTGCTTGGCGTTATCAGTCCAGAAGTGTCGTTCTGACCCGATTGCTTCGGCAGCTCGGGGAAAGCTTCCGAAGATTCCAGTGGCAGCACAGCAGTTTGTCGTTCGGCTGGTTTCGTGCTCGCCGGTTTCGCGCCCGGCGGTCTCAACGTTGACGGCTTCGTGCCGATCGGCTTCCGCTGTTGCTGTCGCGGTGGTAGCTGCTTTGCTACGTTGGCATAGCTTTTCTGGACCAGCAGTTTCTTATTTTGGACGCAGGAGATACCCGAGTGTGCTTGTTCATGGCAGTAGCGACATGACTGCAACTGCCCCTTGTATTGGATGAACGCTTGTTCACCATCTATCGTGACCCACGAGTCTATGTTGTGCTTCAACACCATTCGGACAGACCAAATTCCGAGCGGTACACCCCCGAACTCATACCCTTCACCCCAGGTCAGCTCACGAATTGAGATTACTTCGCCGAACGCACTCAGAAACTCGACAATTTTTGCTTCAGACACATCCTCGGGCAAGTCATACACTTTAACCTCTACACTTCCATCCTCCAGCGTAATTTTGAGTTTGTATTTTTTTCCCGTCACTCTCCACTTCATGCTTTTCGTCGTGTTCTTCGACCACTTTTTGAGCCAGCGCGAGGTTACTGACCTTCACGAACGCACATGACCCAGCTCTGTGGCACTGCAGTCTTTGCACTTCCTCCCGCTTCAAACCAAGAACCGTACGGCAAAAAACATGGATTTTTTCGTAGGATGGTTTTAAGGGGAAATTCGAATAGTCTATTTTAAACGTATTTTCCCGCCTCATCGCGAAAACACGGTGTACGCGACGCGGTCGGAAATCAGCGACAGTCTGAAACTGCCCAGAATTGGATTGCTTGGCTTTGAACGAAACCGCGATAGAATGATAAACACGTCTATCCGTCTCAGAAGCTGAGCGATAACTAAAACCGTTCGAAAACTCCAAGGGCGCGTTGGTCCTCTGCCCATGTTTCGTGCCCATAGAGGACGACCGGTCTAATCAACGTTTTGTAGATGGTTAACTTCGTGTTACGGCGAACTTTATTCGATCGTAGAGTTCTGCGGAGTCCAAAGTAGGCACGATTTCCTGCCACAATGCGCCTCTGAATTTCTCTGCTGGTGTCGTTGTCGTCGGTCACCAGTGAGCCCAAGTACACGAATTCTTCAACCGCCTCGATTTCATCACCGTCGATATGAATTCGGGGTGGCGGGCGCGGTGATTCCTCCCTGGAGCCCTTTGCCATCATGTACTTTGTCTTCGACACATTAATGACTAATCCGATTCGCCTGGTTTCCCTCTTTAGTCGGATGTACGTTGCCGCCATCGTCTCAAATTTACGAGCAATAATATCAATATCATCGGCGAAACCAAGCAGCTGAACGGACTTCGTGAAAATCGTCCCACTCGTGTTTATCCCCGTTCTTCTTATTACACCCTCCAAAGCAATGTTGAACAGCAAGCACGAAAGGCCATCACCTTGCCGTAACCCTCTGCGAGATTCGAAGGGACTCGAGAGTGTCCCTGATACTCGAACTACGCACATCACTCGATCCATCGTCGCCTTGATCAACCGTATCAGTTTATCCGGGAATCCGTATTCGTGCATAATCTGCCATAGCTGTTCTCGATCGATTGTATCATACGCCGATTTTAAATCGATGAACAAGTGATGTGTGGGCACGTTGTATTCGCGGCATTTCTGCAACACCTGGCGGATGGCGAACATCTGGTCCGTTGTAGCGCGTTCACCCATAAATCCAGCCTGACATTGCCCCACGAACTCTCTTGCAATCGGTGATAGACGGCGGCATAAAATTTGAGAGAGTATCTTGTAGGCAGCGCTCAGTAGTGTGATCGCTTGGTAGTTTCCGCAATCCAACTTGTCGCCCTTTTTGTAGATGGGACACACGATACCTTCCATCCATTCCTCCGGTAATACTTCCTCCTCCCAAATCTTGGTAATGACCCAGTAGTGCTCTCACCGGTGCTTCTCCACCGTATTTTAGAAGCTCGCTTGGTAGTTGATCTGCTCCAGCGGCTTTGTTGTTTTTCAACCGGCCAACCTCCTCCTCAATCTCTTGGAGGTCAGGGGCCGGAAGTCTTTCGTCCTGTGCACATACTCCTAGATCTGTTACCACGCCACCTTCGGTACTTGCAACGTCGCCATTGAGGTGCTCATCGTAATGCTGCCGCCACCTCTCGACCACCTCACGCTCGCTCGTGAGAATATTCCCGTGATTATCTCGGCACATGTCGGATTGTGGCACAAAGCCTCTGCGCGAGCGGTTCAGCTTCTCGTAGAACTTTCGTGTGTCCAGCTCTTCCATCGCTTCGCGATCTCGTTCTTCCTGCTGGCGCTTCTTCATCCGGAAGACTGAGTTCTGCCTGTTCCGCGCCTGTTTGTAACGTGCCTCATTCGCTCTCGTACGGTGTTGCAGCATTCTCGCCCATGCAGCATTGTTCTCGTTTTTCAACTGTTCACATTCGCCGTCGTACCAGTCGTTTCTGTGATTCGGAGTCGCGAAGCCTAGTGCTGTAGCCGAGGTACTACCTATGGCGGATCGGATGTCCCTTCAGCCATCTTCAAGTGTAGCAGCGCCAAGCTGCTCTTCCGTTGGTAGGGCCACTGCTAACTGCTGCGCGTAGTCTTGAGCCACTTCTACGTTACGAAGTTGCTCGATGTTGAGCCGCGGCGTTCGACTTCGACGCGTGGTGATAACTGTCGAAAGTTTTGAGCGCATGCATACAGCGACTAAGTAGTGATCCGAATCTATATTCGCACTGCGGTATGTGCGGACGTTGGTTATATCCGAGAAGAATTTACCGTCGATTAGAACGTGGTCGATTTGGTTTTCTGTTTGGTGGTCGGGTGATCTCCAGGTGGCTTTGTGGATATCTTTGCGGGGAAAGAAGGTGCTTCGGACTACCACCCAGTCAACCAGTCATCGTATAAGATGTTGTATAAGATGATAAAGTGGAGGCGATATGCGTACATTTTACATGCGCCTAAATGGAGGCATGCACGCATATGGCCTTCACTTTATCATCTTATACAACATCTTATACGATGACTGGTTGTCTGGGCATACCACGGGAGGCTGCAAAGTTTACGCATCGCTGGCCGTTATCATTCGATACGGCGTGCAGGCTGTTTCGCCCGATTACCGGTCTGTACATTTCCTCCCTTCCTACCTGCGCGTTCATGTCGCCGACAACGATTTTCACGTCACGCGGCGAGCAACCATCGTATGTTTGCTCTAACTGCGCGTAGAACGCTTCTTTCTCGTCATCGGGTCTCCCTTCGTGTGGGCAGTGGACGTTGATGATGCTGTAGTTGAAGAAACGGCCCTTAACTCTCAACATGCACATCCTTGCGTTGATCGGCTGCCACCCGATCACACGTTGTCGCATCTTGCCCAACACTATAAATCCTGTTCCCAGTTCATTGGTGGTGCCACAGCTTTGGTAGAAGGTAGCCGCTCGATGCCCGCTTTTCCACACTTTCCGTCCAGTCCAACAAAATTCCTGCAACGCCACGATGTCGAAGTTGCGGGGATGTAGTTCGTCGTAGATTATCCTGTCACATCCTGCGAAACCTAGTGACTTGCAATTCCATGTTCCAAGTTTCCAATCGTAGTCCTTATTTCGTCGCGTGGGTCTTTGCCGATTGTATCGAGTCGTATTTTCTCCCATGTTATTCGCAATGGGGATTTTTACGGGTGGCTTAGGGAACGTCCATAAATTACGTCACGCATTTAGGGGGGAGGGGGGGTTCAGTAAAATGTGACGATCCATACAAAAAATCCAGAGGTCTCATACAAAAAGTGTGACATAGGGGAGAGGGGGGGTTGAAAATGGGCAATTTTTGCGTGACGTAATTTATGGACGTTCCCTTATTGGGCCTACGCCAACACTCCTGTCTCGCCGGAGGGCCATCGTGCCAGTTCTGTTTAACGTCCCAACCAACACTGGGACGACCACGCTGATGGGGCTACCACCTTGGATCTAGCTGGGCGTGGTGCAGCGTTTCTTACTCAGCCGCTGGATGCCAGAACAGACGCTGTTTGAGCCGCACCTCCTTGGTGAACAGACACTCGGATCGTACCTCCTCAATCTAGCTGAAGTCAGAAGGACAACAGTGCCCAGGCTGCACTACCAGCTAAGCACACAACTCTTAGCTGGCGGTCTTTGTCATCGTTTTACCCGTGGAAGCATGAGGTAGGAACTTGTGAGGACCAGACGCTCTCCTTATCGACTCACCGTTTTGCAGGCTATGTTCCACTAGGAACGTAATTCCTTCAAGAAAAAAGCAGAAGGTGGTGCATTTCATCATAAGGAACTACTTTGTAGAACTTACGAAAATCTCCAAAAATCCTTTGGAAAAGTGATAACGAAACAACTTTAAAATTCTATCGCACTCTAAAGTGGGTTGATTACAAAGGTGAAAACTCCAAAATAAAGGGTAAAGTATATAGAACATTTTTTTCTAAGCCACCCTTCCGCTAAAATCAATACTTGAGATTGCCAAAAATGGATTATGGATGTAAACCCGGATAAAAACTAACCATAGGTAATTTGGTAAAAACCATTCCTGCACCATGTTTTGATATTTGATATGGAATACACTTTAAAGTTCGATCTGGGTTTTACCCAATTTACGGTTAAATTAATCACACCAAAAATTAGTAGTTTTTCGCCAAATGCAGATAAAACGCCATTTTTTTATAACTTCGACTGATTTAACTCACTGTTTTATTTTTCAATTTTAGAGATAATATGTACATCTTAATGAATTTTAGGTTTTTACCTGAAGCTGCCACATGACTCAAACTTTTGCCCCACTATGTGTAAATATGATTGTAAATCTTTTTTGCAAAAAGTTATATATATGCCAAAGCATCTTCAAAATATACCTAGTTATAGGCCCCAAAATCAAATACCATCAAAATTCACCGTGGATCTAAGAGGATTCGGGGCGAAGAAGGGCTGCAATTGGACACCAATCTTATAAAAAATGATGGTGCCGCAGTTAATTGCCTTTATTGTAGGTTAAAATGAAAGTAATATCCACAAAAGTAGAAAAAATTTCACAAAACTTGGTGATATTAGTAGAAGGTAGTAAGGTCGCCTGATTCCGTGGTAGTAGGTACTCATTCACCGTGTACATATCAGATATTTTTTTCTTTTTTTGTTTAAAATGATCAAAACAATCCAGCCAAGGGAATTTTCATCTTTTATATTCATTTCAAGTAATAACTTGCAAGATGTAATTAGAAAAACGAATGTTCAAACTTTTAAATTTTTCTTTTTATATGGGACAATATGGGGCACGGTGAATGGAGACCATCGATTTTTAGGGCACTCATTTACCGTGCCCTTTTGTTTCACTTAAAAAGTACAAGTAAACGTACGTTCTTGTTAAACCTGCTTCGCAAATGCAAAATACGTACCTGATATGAGAATTTAATTGTTTCTTGATGGAATAAAAACGTTAGTATATTCAGTTTATCGCTTCGCTTGAATCACCTTAGTGCAGTTTTCGTTTTTTGACTATGAATGCAGTAAACGAGCAAAAAATCGCTTCATGTAAACACGCTTTAGTGTCAAAATGATACTTTAAAAAGTTTCTATTGAGCGTTTTGACATAGTAACAATTCATTATTGTTGTATTAGTGAAATTGAAGGGAAATTGTCATACCATTCAATCGTGGAATGAAAAAATATTCGAAGGCACACGGTGAATGGAGCCCCCACGTGAATGGAGCCCCTACCCCCGGTGAATTCATTAAAATTTCAATCCACACATTGGAAGTACCAACGCAAGTTACATTTTTTTTATCAAAAACCAACATTTCGTCATAACTTTTCAAAATATTAATCAATTTTCATAATTTTTGGAGTGAAAGACTCTCATTCTAAAAGGTATCGAACAACCTTGACACCTGAAAGAAATAATTTGAATTGAGCTCAAAAACTTAAAAAAAAAATCTTGACCCACTCGAACTTTTTCCCCACTCTACTATACCGTTACCAGAGCTTGAAGCAAACAGATGCCCACCATTTCCAGGTTCGTCTTGATCGTCTTGAGATCATTTCCAGCTAACTTATCCCTCTAATACCCAATCCCGCATTTAGACGGGGTATAGTTTGAACATTTTTGTAATTTTTGTTTCGAGGAAAATCATTTTTTTATATTTTTGGCTGATATTCAGGACTGTTCTGTATATCTCAAAATGGTTTTTGGTATATTTTAAAGCGTATTTACATTTTTTAAAAATCATTGAAAAATTGATGTTTTAGTCACCTTTTAGAAGTCGTTGTTTATTTTGTATTGAATCGCTACAATTAACATATTTTAAATTTTTCCCAAATCATTCTATCCTTGTTTAATAGTTTACGGGAATCGAATACGCTCTAAAATTATTTTCCTTAAAATTACACAGAAAATAAAATTTTCTGTGAAAAAAATTTAAGATAATAATATTTTAACAATAATCATAAAATCTCAAAATGTTTCCATCTCAAAAAATCCGTTCCCCAAATTGGCTTCCAGGAAAAATATAAAACTGTGGGGATGTTCAAAAATAAAAATTAAAAAAATCAAAAACTGAAATTCACGAAATCGAGAATTAAAAAGAATCATCTTCCAAAACATGCTTAAATCGATTTTAGATGACGAAAAATGATATTTAGATCAACATCAAAAATTTGGGTATTAGAGGGTTATTTAAAAAAAAATTAAAAAAAAGACACGGACACCGACTTTAGCCAGAAGCTGTACAGACTGAACGAAACGTTAACACTAGAATCGAACCCTCACCCCATGGCGTGGTACATTTATACGCTTGGTGACGCTAACCGCACGGTAACGAGGCTCCACATTATTGTTGTTGAGTTGTTGAATGGCACCTTCAACGCCATTTAGCAAATGCCGCCATGCATTCGTAGTAATTTCTTCAGCTCACGAAATGCTGCTTCCACCTTTCCAACGCCTCATATTACACCCAAGTAACCCAAAGTTCCGCTTCTCAATGCACCTTCAAGTTCCATCCCATAGAATCTATGAATCCACGAATTTCAGATAAAGTTCCGAATGGAACTTTCTCATGGCTTAAAATACTAACTTGTTGGAACTACGCACATTCCGTTGCCAAACTTGTACTAGGTATGTATAAGCTGAATAACAGCTCAACTGCTTTCCGCTTAGCACTAAAGCACGCCAAGTTTGTGCCTCCCGGAGATTATTGCCAATACCCATTTAGATATGAGCCAGTACAAATTGAGTTGTTGCTAAACACCTGCGTGCGATAACAGCCAGTAGTGTCGCTGAAAAATTTGTTTATTTTTAGACGGAAGTTTGAGTTGTGCACCATTAGGGAATCGCGCTACTTGGGCGGTGGCTTCTATATTCGTCTGTTTTCCACTATAACTCAGTCAATTTTGAACCAATTGGCACAATTTTTGGAATGCGGTGAGATAGGTATAGTATCTACCCGTGTACAAAATTTCAAGTCAATTGGTTCAAAATTGACTGAGTTATAGTGGAAAACAGACGAATATAACAGACGAAGAAAACCACCGCCCAAGTAGCGCGATACCCTACATAAATTCAGCAATCGGTGCGACTCAACTTCACTTTACGCTATATGTATAAACGCCCAGTCCCTCTCTTCACAACTCAATTTAAACGTTGAGGGTATCGCAATTGAACCCTTTTAACGCATGTTTCATGCGCACATATTATCGTAGTATAGCCTGTGTTTCATTTAGATGAAAAGTGCCCAGCGGCAACCGGTGGCGTTGGGCCGCATGGCTTTGGTCATTCCTTACCTTACCGCATGATCTAGTTGGATAAGACACGCCGACTGGAAATGAATATCGATTAAGTTTCTTTTTTTTCTGCGATGTGAAAAACGCAGACCTGTGGGCCTTTTTTAGGGTAAGAACTATATCTGTGGATTGGAACTTAAAAGAAAGTAAATAGCATAATTAATTCCAATCAGCACTAAGATGAAAGTTCGAAAGCAAAGGACCTTAATTCTTAATGAATATATAATAAGGTAATCAAAGTAATCTTAAGTTTAATTATAATCTTCATCAAAAATAAAAATGAAAGACAGATAAGAATTCTTACTATATTTTAAAGGTCATTCAATAATAAAATAAATGTAATAACGAAATTAGCAACCAGAGTGAGATTGAAAGATTATTCAAAATCAATATATATATATATATATATATATATATATATATATATATATATATATATATATATATATATAAGAATTACAATTTAACAAATTACAATGATAACAAAATAATGATAGTAATAATTAGATAAATTTCAAGTTGAAGTGAAGTAATGATCTAACATGTAGTTTACTACTATTATTTGAATATATATTTCTATTTCAATTTTTCCAGTTAAATAGTTGAACGAAGTCGTGGTGGCGTGGAATTGGCCCGGGAATATCCACGTAGTGCACTATTACCTATTTGATAAATTGCACAAACGAACTATTATCACCAATTCTGCAATCCATATTGTGGTTTGAAGCAATTTAAACTCCTAAGCCTACTGGTCTCTCTCCACAGAGCTATTAAGCAGTAGGAGGTAATCGTGTGCATAAGTAAGCTGCATCATCGACCGCCCCCTTCAACTACCGCTTTCATGGTTCATACAAGCGATGCATCCTCGGGAGATATACATGTAAGATTGTGCGATGCTGCTTATGGTACCTTTTTATGATGTGATTATTGTCCGCAAGGTGGTCATGCAATTTGCTGGTTGCAGCTACGTCGTTGCCGATGAACCACTATTTGCTATAAGGCGTGCTGCGGACATAATCGAGCGCGCGTAGGTATTTGAAAGAAAATTATCCTACATCAGAGCTGCCTTCGAGATGCATCATAACATGCAGTCTGTGACCCTACAGAGGCTCGGTATGGTCAGAAGTTTGTGGGGCGCGATGCCAGTGCCATGATGTTTCTATTTACGTTCGTACATAATAGCTAATCCTGTTAAAAGTATCATGATCAAGCAGTTAATCACTGCAAAATTGTGCTGTTGCCGTGTTGCATTCTACTGTATTTAGTGCCGATGTAAGTTTTCAATGCTTCTGCCTACTTTCTTACTTACTTACTTACTTACTTACTTACTTACTTACTTACTTACTAACTTACTTACTTACTTACTTACTTACTTACTTACTTACTTACTTACTTACTTACTTACTTACTTACTTACTTACTTACTTACTTACTTACTTACTAAACCCTTTGAAGCCGGAATTTTTCCAAGTGTTATTATGGAGTTTTTTCAACGTATTTCTGTAGTTTTGGTGCTCAATAGTATAAAAAAGGTAGAATATTATGCAGAATATTTTTTCCGGATATCCTAGGTCATCCAAACTGTTCTTGAGTTTAGATCCTAGAGTCTACGTAACGGTAATTTCTTTCATTATACAAAGCTTCAATTTGTAATCTATCATGTCCAGTAAGTCTTCAGAAAGTTCAATAAGATCAGTCGGGTTATCCTAGGTCATCCAAACTATTCTTGAGTTTAGACCGTAAACTCTACGGATGTAACGGTAACTTCTGTCTTATATAAAGTTTTCATTTGTAATCTATTATGTCCAGTAAGTCTTCTGAAAGTTCAATTGAGAGTATAAGATCAGTCGAGTTATCCTAAGTCATCCAAACTGTTCTTGAATTTAGATCCTATAGTCTACGGGTGTAACGTTAGCTTCTTTCATTACACAAAGCTTTGGTTTGTAATCTATCATGTCCAGTAAGTTCAATAGACAGATTCAGCTAAGTCGGGATATCCTAGATCATCCAAACTGTTCTTGAGTTTAGATCCTGAAGTCTACTTGTGTAACGGCAGCTTCCGTCATTATATAAATTTTTCATTTGTAATCTATCATGTTCAGTAAGTCTTCTGAAAGTTCAATTGAGAGTATAAGATCAGTCGAGTGTTCTTGAGTGTAGATCCGAAAGTCTACAGGTGTAACGGTAACTTCTTTCATTATACAAAGCGACGATTTGTGATCTATCATGTCCAGTAAGTCTTCTGAAAGTTCAATAGAGAGCATTACATCAGTCGGGATATCCTAAGTCATCCAAACTGTTCTTGAGTTTAGATCCTATAGTCTACGGGTGTAACGGTAGCTTCTTTCATTACACAAAGCTTTGATTTGTAATCTATCATGTCCAGTAAGTCTTCTGAAAGTTCAATAGAGAGTATTACATCAGTCGGGATATCCTAGGTCATCCAAATTGTTCTTCGGTTAGCATCATATTGTCTGCAGGCGTAACGGTAGCTTCTTTCATTATACAAAGCTTTGGTTTGTAATCTATCATGTCCAGTAAGTCTTCTGGAAGTTCAATAGACAGTTGGAACATTTTCGAATATGATTTCTTCACTTGACCATTGCTTGAATTTTTAATCCAATATGCTGAATTGATAGTTTGAATGAGAAAATTTCAGGTAAGTCTGCTTGATACCGTTATAGTATCTTGACATGCCTTTTGAAATTCCAAGATGCAATCTAGTTGATTGTGTTCCGTAATGTTTACAGTGAAAACACCTACTATTACGGTTGTATATATTGAGAACAGAGCTGAAAGTTATTTGGACAACTTATAATATCCCAAAAGTATTTTACCTGACAAAATGGTTCAGTGCACATTGTTGATTATTGAACGTCTTTCAACCCATTGTAAAATTCATTTACCATAATTGTAGACTTGAAGCTCTGAACTCAAAATTATTGACCGAGCACCAAACCATGGCTGATTTTTTTTTTTTGTTTGTATTTACGTGTATTTTAACTTATGCTAATTCTACACTTACCATGGCTGATGTGGAATGTGGAATTATCGCAAAAATTATCATGAAGTATCCCTTGAAAGTTTAGAGGTTCATAGATCCTATTTGGTAGTACAACGTTACTATCTAAAACAAAATCACCGCGATTGATTATGAAACTTTACTCAGTATGTCGGATAAAGCTGATGTTACGAGTGTAGACCTTAAGTTCTGAACTCCAAGATAGTTTGGCTGACCTGAAATATTTCCATAGTGTTGTAACCGTTCAAGAGCTCAACCGAGGTTTTTTGTAAACTTTCGGTGGCTTTAGCGCCACTCTCGCACGCGAGAGACCACCAGTCTGTTGATTTGCCCGACTTTGCTGAGACAGGTCCTCAGGGGTTATTCGAACGGCTGTTTTGACTCACCAAAAGCAAAATGACCAAACTTGACACCTTCTAGAAAAACGTCAACCTTATTGCTCAAATTACCCACACCTTTATCGACTCGCTCAACCCTAAATCGCAATACCGAATGAAAGATGGAAGTCCGGCGGCTCAATTTAGCCCTAACGTAGATGGAAACAGAACTCAAGAAAAATGAAAGACCTTCAGTGCTAAACGGGACAAAACTAAGGCTCGGAACTTCAACTTAATAATCAGTTTTATTGAATTAATACATTCGGGTTGGACGGAACTTTTTCTGGTAGCGGGAAAGGAAACAACTATTCATGGCCATGAACTAGAACTACCACATACCTGCGCAGGATTTTCGATGTCGTTGACTCGAAGTGACGGATGCTACGGTGATGGCTACGTTGGCTTTCCGGCGGGGTGCCGGCAAAATGTTGGTTGAAGACGAAGCCTTGCTAGCGATCTGCCAGCAGCGATCCTCGCACGATGGCGGCGAGAAGCGAACCTGAGCTCGTGCTAATATGGCCGATCTAAAGCTGCGGTGGGAAGTGGCGGCTGGACGGAGGCCTTCCGATTTTCTTCAGAGGAGAGCTTCCCGTCGACAATTGGTCGCGGGGTTCCCGAGACTGTCTTCCGGACCGACACTAGACCTAACGACCCGGCTTCACGTACCTTTCCGTTATGACCGAGCGAGGAATAGCGCCGACCTTTGGACTGTACGGAAAGGGACACGCTTTTGGCGACGTGAACCCAATCCGAGCTCTCCTTAACTCCCGATCCACAGAGGTTGTAACGGTGGGTGGATCGTACACAACGGTTGATTGGCGACCGTTGGAGATTATCGCTCGACTTGCAGGCGATCTACACTTCCCCCGTTTAACTGCCTTCGTGAGGCGGGCCTTAGCGGATGCACGAGCTCTTTCACTTGAAGACGGTGGCTTGGACGGCTTCACGATAACCCCGAAAACGACTCCGCTTGTCGAAATCTTTAAACTCCAGCCCGTACCAAAAAAGCGCCCATGCGCTGAAATGTCCAACACGAATGACGATTTCAATTAACTGACAATTTAAATTTAAAACTACTAAAAATTTACCTTTTTTGTACGATAAACTGCGAAATCACTGATAGCGTTCGCGTAAGAAAAGCAGAGACTACGTCTCAAGCTATAAAAACACAAAAAAAATCAAAAAAATCACCGTTTAGGAACACTGCACAATTTTTCACTTTTTCCTAAATTACCTTTATAAAATTTGAACTAAAGCACAATTCAATATAACTCAACTAAAGAAACTCAACTAATAAATTTGTCCTGAACGCGATAACTGCTATCCTCCAGCCGATATGCGAGCGAAGTGATCGAGCTTAAGTCGTCTTCCTATCATGAAACCTAACTCTAACAATCCCCCTATTATCTTCTGCAATGGATCACTAAAATAACTAAAACAGCCGCTATAAAATGAACAGATAGCGCCACCGTAGTCTTGTGTGTTTGACATAACTCGACTGCTGTCACTGTGTTACAGTCCATATACGGTGGCTCTTTTGTTTTGATGCGGTGAATAGCGGAAAAGTTGGCTTCAATGATCCATTGCGCCAATGACAAATTCAAATGGCGATATAAGAAATTGGCGCTTGTCTAGGTTCGTCAGGATGGTGATAATGAGACACATATATTCAGGAGCCATTGCTGCACTCACTACGTCTTATTATGGTATGGTTATAGCCGAGATACAAACCAGTCGACATAAACAAATTTACTTCTATTTTATTTATTTATTTCGTCAACCGTTTGTAGACTACATACATACATAATTTGTTCTATATTCTATGGTATCGTACAGAGTTGAAATATTGTTTTAACTTTACGCGAGACATGGTCAAGTCGATAGATTCGTAATGCTTATTGTAAATTAACATCATTCTATTGATTGGGCTGAATTTCGCATAATTTGTACGATGATGACTGACCGCAAATATGTTTCGATTTCTTAATTGTCGAGTCGGAGTATAAAAATTTAAACAGAATAGCAGATTGCTGCAATCTACACGTTGCGAAGCAATGTCATTTACAAATGTTATCATAGCATATTCACGACGTTCCTTTAAAGTTTGTATGTTTATTAACATACAACGTGATTCATAAGAAGGAAGTGGAAAAGTTGTCCATCTCAGTTTACGTAGAGCAAATAGCAAAAATTTCTTCTGCACCGATTCTATGCGTTCTTCATGAGTTTTCATAAATGGGGACCAAACAATACTACAATATTCAAGAATCGATCTCACATAAGAAATGTACAATGTTTTGATAGTGTATGGATCGTTAAAGTTGATACTAAATCGCTTAATGAACCCCAGCATGTTGGTAGCTTTATGAATTATAGTATTGTAATGATCGATAAAACTCATTTTAGTATCTAAGATCACACCTAAGTCTCTAACTCTTTCACATCGTTCAACGATTTGATCCCCTAAGGTCACACTAGTTATATGCTGGTTCCTTTTTCCACTAAAGGTGATAGAATTACATTTTTTAACGTTTAACTGAAGCAAACTTTTATTACACCATATGTAGAACAAACGTATTTCGTTTAGATATATACTAGTGTCTTCTTCACTTTTGATTTCCATGAAAATCTTCATATCATCTGCATAAATTAATATCTTTGAATGCTTGAATATATACACGGTGTTCAATAAGTTCGGATACACAGTAAAATTGAATTTATTTCCCATATGTAATTCAGTTTTGCAAAGTGAATGTATTAATTGAAAGCTTACATAATACTGATCAAATACAGTATATGTTTTGAAATAAACTGTCCTTTATCCTTTTGTAATAATTGCAAATGTGTCTCAAGTTCCTTTCGGCCGGCACGCACGTCTGTCATTGGTATTTCGTCTAGTTTTTATTGAGTAATGGTGTTAAGTTAAATCAAATTAGGTTGTTGTCCTCAGCATTAGTGGTAGCAACTATGGCCATACGAAATAATCTATAAGATTCAGATTGGGTAAAGTACGAACTCATTTTATTTTGATCTTTAAAATTGCTAAAATTGCCGCTGTACCTGTTTTAATGATTTTTGTTTTGTCAAAAAGCAAGGCTGTGTTATATCTCAGTTTAATCCATAGTTCTCTTTTCCAAAACTTGAATATATCCCTTTTGTGGCAAATTTGAACCAAAATTGGCTTTATATAATGTATTTATGCCTTTTTCATAGATTTAAGCACATTTTGACTAAACTTGCAAATTTATCACCATATCATCACTGAAATAGCAGTGTAAAGTTTTTGTCTATTAATTTAGTTATTTTAATTTTGTATAGTGAGATGGGAACTCAAAAGTTAACGTTTTAGACTTCTGTAGCTTGAGCAACTTATCGAAAATTATTCCAGCGTGCCGGAGCTAACAAACTTTAGATACATCCAAGGCTTATGAAAAAAAGTAGAAAAAGACTTTATTCAAAACCATATGCTATATTTGATCAGTGTTATATGACCTTTCAATAAATACATTTACTTTGAAAATCTGAATTACAGATGTAAAATTAATTCAAGTTATATGCTGTATCCGAACTTATTGAACACCCTGTAATATGCGTCGTTCACATATAAAATGAAAAGAAGAGGACCTAAATGTGAACCCTGGGGGACACCAGACGTTACATTAACGGGTTGAGATTTGCTACCTTCGAAACGTACTGTTTGTTGTCTATTTGTTAAATATGATTGAATCCAAGAAAGCAGTTTATCATCAATTCCTATTTACGAGAGTTTGAACAGCAATAAAGGGATATCTATGCGGTCAAAAGCTTTACTAAAATCAGTATACACTGAATTCTTTTTTTACACGACTTTTTTTTACGCGATTTTATTTTGCACGACTTTTTTTACGCGATTTTCTCGAAGTTACGCGACTTTTTTTTACGCGATTTTGGTCATTTGCGGAGGGCAAATCGCGTAAAAAAAATTTCCTTTGGATTTTTTTTTGCGCGAATTCTCGAAGTTACGCGAACTTTTTTTACACGATCTTTTTTTGCGCGAACGCATCCATCGCGTAAAAACAGAATTTAGTGTATAGAGCCTCCACATAATTGCCGTGGTCCATAGCATTTACTGTGAAATTTACAAACTCTAGCAGGTTAGTTGCAGTTGAGCGGCCCTTGAAAAACCCGTGTTGAGAATTCGTTATTCTGTTCTTCACTTGATTAAACATTTTTTATTAACAATGGATTCAAACAGTTTTGGGATACAAGAAATAATTGCAATTCCACGGTAATTTCGTATGTCGGACTTTTTTCTCGATTTATATATAGGGATTAAAAATGAGTTTTTCCAAATACTGGGAAATGCAGATGATTCAAGGGACATGTTAAATAGCCAAAATAGAGGAGATGTCAGCTCAATTGCAAAAGTTTTCATAAATACTGGGGGAATTCCGTTCGGTCCTGATCCTTTTGAAGCGTCCAAACTTTTTAAACCTGTTAAGGACAAGGTATTTGGAGTACATAGCTCAAAATTTCTAGAGCACCGTTTTTTAGAACCGTTGTACGGATTTGGATGAAAATGCATCACGCTAATTGTTCAGTGGTTGTCAACAGCGTGATGCATTTTAATCCAAATCCGTTCAACGGTTCTAAAAAACGGTGCTTTAGAAATGTTGAGCAATGTACTCCAAATACCTTGTCCTTAAAACGTCCTCCACATTGATATGACTTACATGAACATCTCTTGAAAATGAGGGCATGAATGAAAAATATTCTAGATCACGATCATTCTCGGAGAAAGTCATACAGATGTCTTGGAAAAATATAGCGAAGAGATCGCAAATCTCCTTAGAGGTTTCAGCCGTTTTTTTCATCTAATATCATTTTTGAGGGGAAATTACTTGATTTTGATTTAGTCTTAACATAATTGAAGAAATTTTTTGGACAAGACTTGATTTCGTTCTCAGTTTTCGCATTATACTCTTCGAGTGTTATAATGATGGCTGTATTTAATTGGTCACATATTTCCAAATATATTTGTAGATTTTCATCAGTGTTATTCTTCTTATATATTTTGTGAGCTTTTTGCTTCCGGTTTCTTAAATTTATGATATTTTTGTTGAACCAGACTGGATGTTTAAAATTTCCATGACGCCTTTCCATTTTAGTAGGAACTTCTTTGTCGATTATTTCATATAATATTTTATAGAAGGTACCAAACCAACCGCATTTTCAATATTATCTTCACTTTTCAAGATTGATTGCCAGTCTACCACATTTAATTTATGCTTTATGTTGTCATAGTTTGCTTTATGGTATTCGAATACTTCCTCATATTCATAGTCATTAGATCTCGGAATGTTGTGGACGAATAGAGAATATTCTATGGCAGTATGAAATGCTTCATTTTTCCATAGAGGAGAAACACATGCATTAACGCAGAAATCCTCGTTAACATTGGTCAATAATAAATCCAGGTAACAATTTTGCTGATTTTTTACATTATTTATTTGATTTAATCCCATAATGGCAATTTTGTCGAACACAAATTGTAAAGTTTCGTTGTCCCCAACAACTGGTAACAAAATACCTTCATTGTCTATGTCTGGTATAAAATCAGCATTGCGTTGATTAAAATCGCCGTATATGTGGAGTTTTATTTCTGGGGGTAGCTGTGATAAAATTTCGTCAGCGTTAGCGAAAAAGACTTCATATGCCGTTTTACTTGCAAAATCTGGAGGAAAATAAACTGATGCAAATACATGTGTTTCACCCGCAACACAAGTTTTAACCCAAACATGTTCAAACTCCTTAACTTTCGATGAGTTTATCAATTCCGAGTTGAATTTAGAGGACACCGCAATAACAACTCCACCTCCTGACTTTCTTTGTGACAATTGTAAATTGCGGTCGTCTCGAAAAACATTATAATCACTTCTTCACTTTTTATGCCTTCATCCCAACTTGTTTCAGTGCCGAGAACAACTGAAAAAGATGAACTTAATAAATTTTTATGAATCTGCTTGATTTTCAACGAGCTTCTCATACGATTAAAATTTTGACAGTATATTAGAATTTCATTGGTATGAGATTGAGAAGAAGTTTTTGAAAGATTGTCATTATTGATTGCGTTAATACCTGAAGATATCTGACAACATTCTGTCTCTAGCGTCAAATTATTCAAAAACTCGATTGTTGACAGGAACACGATGAGCAATGATTACTGAAAGAATTCCGCATCGCCGGGCCTAATGTCCTATTACAGCTGGTAGAAGAACTCGTTTGCGGGAGTTGGCAGTCTGCACGAATCGGATTTAAGATCTCACCTCTATGGAGCTTTACGCCTCGGTGCGCCGAAGGTGGCTTTGAGAATGCTACTTTCGCTGCTGCTAGCAGGTCCTTATCCAGTGGAAGAGTTTGCGCATCATGATGGCGGGAATGGTTTTTTGTGCTCCTGTTACTATTGTGGCAGGACGGGCGAAGTCTAGTGGTGTCATCGTCAATATTGCTTCGATGTCTGTCGTCATGATTATAGTTATGAAAATAGCTTGGCGGTGATTCATTGTTGTTTGTTGCCATTTTCCTTCGGCGATTTTTTAACATTTTTCTTCTATTCTTTGCTTTATCGGCAGCTTTTTGCTGTAGTTTACGACGTTGCTCCCGTTCATCATAGTCAGTCCAGTAATTTTTCCAGATTGTTTTAGATCCTAAGGTTCGCCATCCTGATTGGGCTTTGGGTGAGCTCTTTACAAAAGTTGGATCGCGATTCAGCTCATTAGCCAAACTGTCTGGTGAATCCGATGAGATGTTTAATACATCCTTCGAATTTGCATCATTAAATTTGGAAAATCCTACGGACAGCGTTTTAACTTCGTCCATAATTTCCATGATGACTTCTGACGGAAAGTCACCTGACGCTGATGCAATTGAAAGAAAATCGTGACGATCGCTATTCATTTTTTCGATTATCCGTTCCACTGAATCACTTATATTTTGTTTGATAATATCCACAAAGCTTGAATTGCCCTTAAGTACAATTTCGCCAATTTGGTCAGCGGTTTCCGTTGATGAAGGCTGTTGTGCCATGCTGCTCAAACCGTCCATAATGTTTTTGCTGTGGGTTGCATTTTCGCACCAACGCTGCTCCAAAACGGTCAACCGCCTTTCAATTGCATCAGCCATATCAAGCATAATGGTAATGCCTTCCAACTGTGTGTGTATTTTATATTGTTGCTCCATTTGTCGCATGCAAAGCATTTTTAGGTCGACGGTCTCAAAAAAACTTGAGGCACACTTTTTGCACAAAGGGAGAACATAATTCCGAAGATTCCCCTCCCAATCACGCTTAGCGCCTATGCGTGCTGTATGGAAGCTTTGTCCACAGGTTCCACTACACATCCACACATGTTGAGTGATTGATGCACGGCATTCCGGGGCGTTGCAAATCATGATAGTAAAGCACACAAAATCGCGCACGACGGGCGAAGCAAATTTAAAGCTGACTTAATAAAAATGATTAAAATAAAAAAAAACGAATTACGCGCGAGGTGCGGGAGCAATTGAAAAACGCGTCCGAACTGGTCGACGATCGATTGAGTGATTGACTTCTAACGTGGACAGTCACAAGCAAAGTCAGGTTATGTTTCAATCTAATCCAAATGCTTTTCGTCTGTGAATTTAAACTTCAATTTTGTAATAGAAATAAGTCAACTATTTACTAAATACAATAATTCAAAAAAAAATTTGCTTAAAAAGAGAAAAACGTCAAAGCGTTTTTCTGATAATTAATTTCGATTAAGCAATTGTATTAACTCAAGAATTTATTTCAATTTATACTCTTGAATAGAAACTATATACACATTTAACGTAATTCAAAGCAAATTTAAACGAAATTTATTTATTTTACTTAAAAAGACAAAAACGTCAAAACGTTACAGTGTCTCTAAATAACTGTTAAGATTTCAAGAGCTTCACGGATCTCAACAGATTATCCTATGCTTTTATTTATGGTGAAAACACAAAGTTTTTCTTGTAGATTTGAAGGACTCCATTTTAGAACAGTTTGCCCGACCCTGAATGTCCTGAAGGTTAATAATAAAAAGTAGCTTTTAGATTGGTCCAGTAACCACAGATAAATATGCAACGTTACTTAGTATTGCAGATATGACTGTTGTCACGAATGTAGACCTGAAGTTCTGAACTACAAGGTAGTTTGGCTGACCTGAAATATCCCTATAGTGTCTCTAAATGACATTTGAGATTTTAAGAGCTTCAGGGATCCCAGCAAATTGTGCAATACTATAATTTGAGGTGAAAACACATAAAGACATTCTTGTAGATTTGAAGAACTTCATTATAGAACAGTTTGGACGACCGTGAATATCCCAAAGGGTTACAATAAGCAAGAAGACTTCAGATTGTTCCAGTAACCACGGTTGATTATGCATATTTACTCAGTTAAACAGCTATGGCTACTGTTACGAGTGTAGACCTGAAGTTCTGAACTCCAAGTAAGTTTGGCTGACCTGGAATATCCCTATAGTGTCTTTAAATGACATTTGAGATTTCATGAGCTTCACGGATCCCAGCAGATTATGCAATATTATTATTTATGACGAAAACACGTAGAGTTATTCTTGTAGATTTGAAGGACTTTTTTATAGAACATTTTGGACGACCGTAAATATCCCAAAGAGTTAAAATAAGCTAGAAAACTTCAGATTGCTCCTGTAACTGCGGTTAATTACGCAGCGTTACTCAGTATAACGAATATGGCTACTGTTACAAGTGTTGGAAGTTAGGTAGCGTAGAACGCTCGAGTAGCGTCGAACCTTCAGGTGCGTGAACGGCGGCAGTTTTGTTGGTAGGTACAATTGTTGGAGAGATGGCAGAGGTATGAAGTTTGGAAGAAGTTTGTTGAATTGTATATACCTGAATGGAATAAAGAGTGTGGCGGTTGCAGATTGAGGTATCAGTCGGCAGCCGTCTAGTTTGATGGAAGATGTCTAGCGTTCTATTTTCATTGTAATTTAGAAACAGTCATCGACGGAGCTAGCCTCGCTATGGCCTTCATGGCTATAGTGGACTAGCCTCCAACAGGTTATGGGCCCAGGAGCGTGTTCCACAGCACGTATCGACCGGGAGAAGGATCGGCCGCATAAGTCGCGGAGTCGCAGCACGGGATCCTTGGGCGGATGGATTGGCTGCAACGGAGGACAGGATCCATGGGAATGTTGGCGATACGGGTCAACTGGATGACTGCTGGCTGGTCACCGGACGGAGCTCGAGGATTGTTGGGTCGGATGCAGCTCGGTGGTCGCACCTGGACGAAGAGGTTGGCGACAGGAGGAGTGATCCGGAGGACAACAATAAAGGTGGAGCTCGGAGATGGACCTGGTCGGAGCTCAGAACTGGTGTAGAGCTGGTGCAAGCGTCGGAGTTGGGCCACTTGTCAAGCGTTGGAGTGAGGAGGAGCTTCGAGCCAGGAGGAGGTGATCGTGTTTCGAAGGTTGCGACGCTAAGGAGGAGTGTTGGAAGGAGGAGTAGGTAGTGTAGAACGCTCGGGTAGTGTCGAACCTTCAGGTGCGTGAACGGCGGCAGTTTTGTTGGTAGGTACAATTGTTGGGGAGATGGCAGAGGTATGAAGTTTGGAAGAAGTTTGTTGAATTGTATATACCTGAATGGAATAAAGAGTGTGGCGGTTGCAGATTGAGGTATCAGTCGGCAGCCGTCTAGTTTGATGGAAGATGTCTAGCGTTTTATTTTCATTGTAATTTAGAAACAGGCATCGATGGAGCTAGCCTCGCTATGGCCTGAATGGCCATGGTGGACTAGCCTCCAACAACAAGTGTAGACCTGAAGTTCTGAACTCCAAGGTAGTTTGGCTGACGTGGAATATCCCTATAGTGTCTCTAAATGACATTTGAACATGAATGAGATTTCAAGAACGGTTTCACGGATCCCACCAGATTATACAATACTATTATTTATGGTGGAAACACATAGAGTTATTCTTGTAGATTTGAAGGACTTCATTATAGAACAGTTTGGACGACCCTGAATGTCCCAAAGGGTTATAATAAGCTAGTAGACTTCAGACTGCTCCAGTCCCCGCGGTTGATTATGCCACAGGGAACAGACATCCAGGCTAGAACAAATTTCATTCAGAAAGTTGTGTAAAGATGTAAATCTTCACTTGAGTAAGGTTGCAAACCAATACACGATGAAAACACTAACGCCGCCAAACACCATATTGCCAGAGTCAGTGGTGAATTGAAACATTTCAAGTGGTGAATTAAATTAGAATGGGAAATTAACCGATTGCAGCGCCACGATGTTGCCACTTGTGTTGCCGATTTCAAATGGCCGTTAAATTCCTTACACAGTTTCGGAACTGGACTTGGATGTCCGTTCTCTGTGATTATGCAGCGTTACTCAGTATAACAGATATGGCTATTGTTACGAGTGTAGACCTGAAGTTCTGGACTCCAAGGTAGACTCCAATAGTGTCTCTAAATGACATTGTAGATGTCAAGAGCTTCACGGATCACAGTAGGTTATGCAATGCTATTATTTGTGGCGAAAATACATAAAATTATTCTTCTAGATTTGAAGGACTTCACTCTAGGACAAGTTGGAACACCTAGAACATCTCAAAATATAAAACATCTCTTGATATTCTTGACCAAGGGTTAATGAATACATATAAACGTAACCCATATCCAAGTTCAGCTTTTAGAACAACTGGTATGTCAATTATTTCGTTTTTCCAAATTTCATGGTGTTCAGGATGTTCTAGGTTGTCAATGAAGTCTCAAATACAAATATTCCCATTTTTCCATAATAGAGGACTCAATTTGCAACAACTTTGCCGAAGACAGTATTCTGTTTTGCTGAATGGGTGAATTTATACAGCCGTTTCTATGTTGGGGTCATATATGACCCCTTCGGCTCCAAAGGGTTAAGTAAGGGCTCTCCCAGGAATTCTTGCAAAACTTCCTTCAAGAAATCATTTTATGGTTTTCCCAGGCATTATTCGAAGTATTTCTTCAAAGATTATTCACTTTCTGTAATGCTAACTATGGTAGATTAGATATTAGGTATTAGGTTAGATATTAGATATTAGGTATTAGATATTAGGTAGACCGCACGATTATCGGAAGCTTAATCCAAGGATCTCTTCAAGTATTCTTGAATTCTTGAATTCTTACAAAAAATTCAGCGGATTTTTCCCAACTGTTCCTACAGGAATGCTATCAAAGTATTTCTGTAGATTTTTTGTCTAGGATTTTTAACAGAAATTCTTATAAGGATTTTTGAGGAAATTCTTGTAAGAACTCGTCCTGATTTTTTTTCAGGATTCCTCGAGAAAATTTTCCGATGATATCTCTTGGAATTCTTTCAAGAATTTCTGCAGAAGTTACTGAGAAATCATTTATATGAATTCCTACAACGGTTCTTGAGTTAACTTATTAAGAAACCTTCGGAAGTACAGTGGTTTTTCGGATTTATCACGATCAAAAAAAATTTACCGTGATATAAACGAAACCGTGAATTTGGTTACCAGTTTTGGTGGACAGCATTGCCCAGTATTGATTTTATATTGATTTCGGAATGTTTTACAACAAGTGTGATGAAAACGAAACGAAAATCGTGATAAAATCGAATAGAAAACCGTGAATTTGGGCGAGTAGTGATTACAACGACTAGTGATAAAACCGAAACGCCACTGTACTCATTTAGGTATTCTTGATAAGGATTCTTGAAGAGATACTTTACAAGATCCGGTGGAGGATTTTCAGGATGAATCCTTGGAGGTCTTCATTGAATTATTTCGGTATAAATATCCTAATGAATCCTAAAAGATACTCCTGGAAGGTTTCATGGAGAATTTTTTGGAGAAATCTTTGTAATATCTCTTGAGATACCTTTTAGAGGAACCATCAAAAGATGCAATTGGAGCAATTTCTGGAAAAAATCTTTAATACATTTCTTAAGTAATATTTCACTATTGTTCTTAGAGAAATTCGCAAAGGAGCTCATGAAAAATTTTCAGGAGAAATACTGCAAGAAAGCATGGATGAATCACAGAAAAACAAACGTAACACTGTCAAAATTATCATCGCCCACGATAGATTTACTTTCACAACCAGAGGCGCGTGCATCCTTTTTGTTCGCATTTTACGTTTCACACTAGCGCCTGCTGTTGACGATATTGCAAAGCTCAGTGCTTCGCGCAATATCGTCACCAGCTGGTGCTAGTGTAAATGAGCGATAAATTTTTGAGGTATTGTCTATCCGGTTGGAATCAAAACAGACATTTAATCAAAAATTGTCATTGTCATGTCGCAACTGTTTCGCATCTAGTGCGCTATGTTGCTGACAACAACGGGAAGGATGCGTACTACTTTTGACATGATTCAAAAACGTCGCGAGTTGGGTCGCGTCGCGACTAGATTCTGCGACGTCCGGTTTGGTGGCGGCCCAGCAATATTTGTTCTAAGTGTTACGTCTGTTTGTCTGTGGATAAATCCTTAAAATAAATCCTGGAGAATTAATTGGAGTAATTTTTGGAAGAGTTCAATATTTTTTTCCTGAAATTTCAGCGAGAGTTTTTCCTGAAGTTTCTTCGAGCAAATTAGTGTTCTGGAAATGCTTCCAGAGGTTTCACGGAATGATCTTTCTGGATATTATTGCAGACTACATCGCAAATTGAACTATCACACTTTTTTGATACGCCTAAAAAGTGTGATAAAAGTGCGCATTTGCCACGGATCGTCTTGACGTCTTCGGTGCACTTATTCCTCTATTTACAAGGAATAACTGCACCGAAGACCTCAACTCGATCCGACGTGATCCTGCGCTGCAATCACACTTTGAAGGTCTGTGCACACTATTGTGTCAGTCCAATTTGGGGTGCAGTCAACAATATCAGAAAATTCTTCCAGATGTTCCCTGGATTCACAGCTTCCCCAAAAATACTTTCACAATTTATACCGCATTTAGTTCACGACTGGACTGCGAACTGCGACTTCATAAGTGCGAAAACGTAAATAAAAGTGCGCGATTGCATCAAATCAGGTTGATGTCTTCGGCGCACTATTCCTTCAATCTATGGTGAACAAGTGCTCTGAAGACACCGAGTTGATTTGATGCAATCGCGCACTTTTATTAGCGTTTTCGCACTCGTGAAAACTAGTGCGATAGTCCAGTGGTGAACTAAATGCGCTATATATCGGGAATTCTTCCGGAAGTTTCTTCAGTATATCTTCCAGAAGTTTCTTATAAGTTTTTCTGAGAAATTTTGCAGTATTTACATTTTTCCGGGTTTTTCAGATATTCCCAAAGGATTTGTTCCAGAACAATACTCAGAGAGAATTCTTTCATCCTCAGGGATTCTTCCAGATGTTTCACCGGTAATTTTCCGAGTTTTTTTTTACGAGAGAAAGAATGTTCCTTTGAATGTGTTACATACGGGTAAAAATAGATTTAAAATCAAGACGTTCCCTTGTAAAATGCGACCATGACGCAGCACCTCCATGAATTCCATGAAGTTTCCCAAGAAATTCCTCTAAGACTTCAGAAATTTTTCTAGGAGTTCCTGCGAGATTTATTTTGGATTTCTTTAAAGGCTGTTTTTTTTTCGTTAATGTTCTTCCCGATTTTCTTAAAAATTCTTAGGAATTCCTCCAACCATTCCTCCCGTATATTCTCAACAGATTTCCTCCAGTTTTTTTTTCGGAAAAAAATTCTCCCAAAATGTCACCAAGAATAAATTCCATAAATCCAGTGTAGGGTTTCTCCATCGGATTTTTCCAGGAGTTCCTCCAGGGACCCCTTTATAAAAGGGACGATTCAAAAATTACGTCCATCGTTTTTCGGGATTTCTAGACCCCCCCTCCCCCCTCTGTCACGCAATTTCTCTATACCCAATACACGTACTGTCACACTTTTCTAGACCCCCCCCTCCCCCAAATGTTGGACGTAATTTTTGAACGTTCCCAAAGAGGATATAAAAACAGCATTATTGAATTCTTTCCATTTATCGTGTAGTCACATATCCCGACTTCATGAGCCTCGACTGTGAAAATTGACATTTGTCGCACGTGCGTCACTCGCACCCGCATTGCACCGAGGCGATTAATTGTTTTGATTTCGTTGTGCGCAAACGAGTGAGTGGTCGCATTTCCTGCTAACAAGTTTTTATTGAAATATTCAAAATATTTAATAGATATTAAGTTGAAATTACACATTAGATTAGAACGATGGAATCTGCGTGTAAGAAACCTAAAATTTCCGACGAGGAGCGGTTGGAGTTGGCTGCCAAGCTTGATAAAGATTTGGACCAGTTCATCAATTCCCTGGAGAAGCGACGATACACCGAAGGATGGCCCGAGGATCGCTGGGAAGAGGTTCGTAGAAATAGAATCATTTGTGCACCTTGTTATTTTTTACTTCAGTTGAGAATTTTTCTCCGGAACAGGAAATGGCCAAACATCCGTTTTTCACGCGTAAAGCACCTGAACCTGGTGAGGCACTAAGCCCTCTGATGGAGGGTTTACAGCAACTCAAGTATGATCCTGAGGAGAACACAGCTCAGGAACTGGCCGAGGCGTACAAGGATGACGGTAAGTTCTACATGCAGCACAAGAAGTTCCGACTGGCAGTTTTGAGTTATACGGAAGCACTGAGTTTCGGTGTCACCGATTCGGAGTACCGGGCTGTGCTGTATAATAACCGAAGTGCTGCGAATTTCTTCCTCAAGAACTATCGGTCTTCGATGTTGGATGCCCAGAAGGCACTGGAACTCAAGCCAGACTATGATAAGGCACGGTGGAGGGCTGCCCAGAGTGCCGGTCAGTTGGACAAATTCGACGTGTGCATCGAGCATTGTGACGAAATCCTTCGAAAAGATCCAACCAACGCCCAAGCCCTGGAACTTCGGAAAAACACGCTGGCTAAAAAGACCACCAAAGAGAGAGATGCTCGCAAAATGGCCCAACAGGAGCGCCGGAAGCAGGAACAGCTGGAAAGGACAATAGACGCTCTGAAGAAGCGGGCAGTGCAATTCGAAGAATCGGATGCTTTGACCAACGAAAAACGGTTGAAACCTAGGTTGGCTCCGCTGGAGGATTTCATGGTGAAAGCCGATGGCAACGGGGTGCTACATTGGCCAACGGTGTTTTGTTATCCGCAGTTTTTGAGCACGGACTTCCAGCAGCAGTTATCCGAGGAGTGCACGTGAGTACCTACCAGTCATATTAACGAGAGTTCGGGTAGTTTTGGTCCTGGGTGTCAAAATTAGGAGTGGAAGACCCCAATGCTATGCAAACAGAACAAAAGCACTAGAATATAATGTCCTTATTCATTCTAGCATGGAAGATGTTCTGATAAACTTGTTCGAACAACCACTGGAACTGGACAAGGAAGGAGAATACGTTCCGCACAAGTTGAATGTGTACTACGAAAACAGATTAGCTGGAAAAGTGCACAAAGTTGATGTCAAGAAAGCCATCAAGGAAATCGTGCGGGAGAAGACGTGAGTTATTATTTAATAATTCTATTAAGACAGGGCAAGACAAATGAATTGTGTTATACATTTTAGGTTCTACGTATATGACGGAACGCTGGCATTCTTCATTCTTCCAAAGGATACAAAACACGAGACAGAATTTTTGAACCAAACTCGAGTGCCTCTCCGTTTAAAGTAAGGTCATAAGGTTATAAGGCGGGTCTTATCCAATAAAAACTCAATTATGTAAAGTAAACTAATGTATTGTCATTGTCATGTCATTATAAGCCAAATTTTCTATCTATCTATCTATCTATCACAAACGAAATTATCTGTTCGATTGTTTGCACACGTGTCCATCGTTGTTTTTGTCAATCATGCAAGCTTGCCGTTAGCTTCCATGGTTTTCAATAGCTCTGTTGGGTCGCTCCTGAACGTCAAATTTAAGATGAGACAATTATTGTTATTCTTTCTAGAACTCTTATAGATATACCACTTGAAATGCCTTCCAGAATTTCTCAAAAGATTGCTTCCTTTCATGATAATTTTCTTAGTATTCCACATTAACCCTTTCCTTCCCACGACTTTGAACGACTATTTCTTTGCTAAGAAAGCGTTTCCGAAAAAAGTGCTTGAACAAAAGTTATTGCAAATTGGTCAAATTTTTCGAAATCAACGAAAAAAATTTTAGTTGTAAATCAATAGTATTTTGATTGTTTATCAATAGTTTCACTATTGAAACAAGTAGTTGGGAGTTGGGTTTACCTAATGGGATTGTAATCATATTCTAAAAACTATTGCATCATATTCATCTGATTCCGTTTGTCTCGAGTTCGTCGAAAATCGATGGTGCTCTAGAGCAACCATGGGAAGTAGAGGGTTAAAGTCCTCTCAGAATAGAGACGAACCAGCCAAGGGCTGAAAGTCTCTTTAATAAAGACAAATCAATCAATCCTCTCAGAGAGTCTGCCTGATTCCCACCGGCACTTTCTTAAGATTTTAGCAATTCTTTTCGCAATTCCTCCGGGCGAACTTTCCAGGATTCATGAATGTTGACAGATTTTGCCTGAAGTTTTGTATCTTGCTGCAATCTCCTGAAACCGCACAAGACACCCTGAAACGATGACACTCCATGGAATCACCTAAAATTCGCTTGGACGACCTGAAACGCCCTCGAAATGCCCTGAAATCCCTTGTACCATCTTATGACGTTAATGAGACCCACTGAACTCCCCTGAGACTCCTTGAGTTCCTGTGACACGCCCCTGAGACCCTCTCAAATACCCATGCATGAGACCCCCTGATCTTCTCTAAAATCCCTTTCTAACACATCAGAAACCCCCTGAAAGCCTTCTGATCCCTTTTAAATCCACTTGAGAACCCCCCTTCGATACCCCCGAAACTCCCTGGAACCCATTGAAATGCTCCTAAAATCTCCTGGATGCTTCTGAGATCGCCTAGACGTCCCTAAAACTGAAACCTTAGAATTTCTTTAAAACACCTGAAACTCGTAAAGCTCATAATCTCCATGAAACTGCCATAGACATTCCTTTGAATGTCCGCTAGAACGCCCTGAGCAGAAAGCTTATTGGCGTGTTCCAAGAAACTTACGAAACGAAACCCTTTTTGAAACCTTTGAAATCCCCCCGAAAACCATGAAAAAGCCTCTCTGCTGTTGCTCTCTCGTAAAACTCCCTAGAAGTCTGTAAACTTTTAAGAAAAATTTTCAGGAGAACTACTATAGAAACCTGGCGAGAAATTCTAAGATAAACTCAAAATAGAACTTACCTTACCGATCAGGCTAAGGCCTGGGTGGCCTCTGCTGTACATAGTAGCCGTCTCCACTCGGTCCATGGCTGTTTGTCTCCAATTCCGCACTCTGCGTAGGGTCCACAGATCGTCCTCCACTTGGTCGACCCACCTAGCTCGCTGCGCTCCACGTCTTCTTGTACCGGCCGGATGACTCTCGAGAACCATTTTAGTCGGGTTGCTATCCGACATCCTGATGACGTGACCCGTCCACCGTAGCATCCCGATTTTGGCGGTATGGACGATGGTTGGTTCTCTCAGCAGCTGATGCAGCTCGTGGTTCATTCGCCTTCTCCAAGTCCCGTCTTCCATCTGCACTCCGCCGTAGATGGTACGCAACACCTTCTGTTCAAAAATTCCAAGGGCGCGTTGGTCCTCTGCACGTAAGGTCCATGTTTCGTGCCCATAGAGGACTACCGGTCTAACCAGCGTTTTGTAGATTGTAGTTAACTTCGTGTTACGGCGAACTCGATCGTAGAGTTCTGCGGAGTCCAAAGTAAGCACGATTACCTGCCACAATACGCCTCTGAATTTCTCTGCTGGTGTCGTTGTCGGCGGTCACCAGTGAGCCCAAGTATACGAATTCTTCAACCGCCTCGATTACATCACCGTCGATATAAATTCGGGGTGGCGGGAGCGGTGATTCCTTCATGGAGCCCTTTGCCAGCATGTACTTTGTCTTCGACACATTAGTATTGACTAATCCGATTCGCCTGGCTCCACTCTTTAGTCGGATGTACGTTTCCGCCATCGTCTCAAATTTACCAGCAATAATATCAATATCATCAGCGAAACCCAGCAGCTGAACGGACTTCGTGAAAATCGTTCCACTCGTGTTAATCCCCGCTCTCCTTATTACACCCTCTAACGCAATGTTGAACAGCAAGCACGAAAGACCATCACCTTGCCGTAATCCTCTGCTGAGATTCGAAGGGACTCGAGAGTGTCCCTGATGCTCGAACTACGCACATCACTCGATCCATCGTCGTCGCCTTGATCAATCGTATCAGTTTATCCGGGATACCGCATTCGTGCATAATCTGTCATAGCTGTTCTCGATCGAATGTATCATACGTCGATTTGAAATCGATGAACAAGTGATGTGTGGGCACGTTGTATTCGCGGCATTTTTGCAACACCTGTCGAATGGCGAGCATCTGGTCCGTTGTAGCAATTCAAAATAGAAGCATCCGCTCGATAACTGACTGCTGTTTAACTGGACTGCTTTTTAATTGGGCGCTCGATAACTGGACCAAAGTCCAGTTAAAAAGCAGTTGTCTGTCAAAAATAAACAAAATTTAACCTCACATTTTGCAAATCAGTAAACAAAACAAAATATAACAATAGCCTCCGGCTCCGGGAGCTCAGTCCAGTTATCGCACGGCGCTCGCTAACTGAATTGTCGTCAAAGCCCAGTTATTGAGTGGAAGCTGTACTGAATTATCGTTCAAAACTCCTAGAGAAATTGTTGGAAAGTTTCCCTGGAAAAAGCACAAATACAAATCTCCGAAGGAATTTAGGGATTATTTTAAAAGGGTTTCCGGAAGAAATCTCCTGCAAAAACCCTGCTAAAAACTCCTGCGAGAACTCTAGAAGGAACTCTGGTATGTACAAATCCCTTCAACTACTCACAGAAGTCTCAGTAAGAACTCTGGGAGCAAATCGAGAAAAACCCCTTGGATGGAGTCCTGGGAGAAACTCCTCGGCAAATCTAGAAAGAAAATGTTCCACAAGTAGTATTTACTACCAAAAATGTAGTAAACTCAAGTTTACTACTTATTATTCATACAACCCAGTCTCGTGTACGTAGAGAAGTACCGTTTTTTTACATGATGCATTTGTTGCGGAGGTGCATCTTTTTTTATCACCGTCTCTTCTGCAGCCCGTAGTGCGCACGACTTCCAGGATAATGGCGTGTCTTCGTATTTCACGACTCACGCCCTCAGTAAGGATCCAAGGTAGACGAATTCCTCAACTATTTCGAAGGTAGTCCAGCCTATCGTAAAATTACTTCCTATACGGATTCTGTCGTGATGGGTTTCGCCTACCAACATGTACTTTGTTTTTGACGCATGATGTTGACGGAAGAATGCTTCGATGAGCGGGTTGGCTGACATCTTATAGAACGTCCTGAAGGATCTCGCGGCCAATACTTGCATCAATGGTGTCGACACCTTCCAGCTTGTGGAGATCGACCGTCGGGTACAAGAGATTCAAGTTGAGCGCCATTTTAGGCAGCTTAGGGCCGATTTCTTCACCTCGGCTTAACTGGTAAGCCAGGCTTACCCATATAGTTAAACCTGGTTTAACGCTTAAGCCAGGGTGAAGAAATCGCCCCTTAGATGCGTAGGTAACCGGATGATGCACTTGACCACCAGCAGCTTGTTTTTGATGTGATGTTTGGGAACCTATGCTCCAAGATATTTAACTTCATCGTCCCATGTAGTTGGCTGACCATTGACCCTGATCGACCTACGGGGAAGGTGTTGAGCAGCACGCCTCCACGTGATGAAATTCGCCTGGGTTTGCCTGCATTCAGTTTGATTCGCAATTTCCGTTGGAATTCCTGGAGATTGTTCATCGCCGCTTGGAGGTGACGATTTGCGGGTCTTTGTCCGACACCAGGAAAGCCGTGTTGTCCGTACATATATCGATCGTTGTTCGTTCGTCAGTTCTTGGGCGCGCGTCCACCTTCTGACCAGCCTGAACATTTATATCTCCTATATGATGATCTTGACCGCTATGATGAGTAGCAGTCGTATTCGCGTATGCGTGTTATGTCATCATTAGTGCTTCCGAAAATGGAAGATAAGTTACAAGCTGGTAGTTTTGAGTATGCGAGAATCCAACTTAAAACTTGAAAGCTACCCGCCTTATTGTCATCGGTTTCAGGAGATTTCTTTCCACAAATAACGCTACAACTGGTTCCAATTAATTTGCCCATTAAACTTGATAATGTTTTATTAGTTCACGGTTTGCTTGTTTATTAAACGATTTAATTCATGAATTTTCTGACATGTTCCGGTTCATCTAAGCAGTATCTGCTAGTGGAGCAGCAAAATATGTGAGACGCTCGCGAAAGGCGCCAAACCAGATGGGTTGTTGTAAGTAGAGTTCGTACAGAACCATATTTTCTCTTCCAATCCGGCGAACGCTCAAACGGAGATATTGCCGAATACTACGACCTCACCGTCGTTTCGCTTCATCACACACGCGAGATTTTCTTACAGTGTGTTTATGCATTTTTCAAATAAAAAAAAAACATCTTTTTTTCATGACGACGCTTCATCATACTCTCACAGATCGTAGTTTTTTGTTTGCCTTGGCTTCTGGATACCAAAAAATGTATCTGGCGTGTTTTACTTTTTCGTTTTATGAAAAATAGCTTCATAAATAAGAAGTGATACAATTCTTATGTTTTAGGATAAATAAAACATTTTCCTCCTCGACACTTTTTTTTGATTCGATTTCCTTGTCAATCAATCAATCAACAATAATGGTTGTTGTTGTTGTTGGTTTTTTTGTTTTCTTCCTAGAGAGGCGAGCGTTTGGTTCTCTGCTGTTTTCAGTGTTTCAATTTTCATATTTTTCCTAAAAATTCTCTTTCGACGCGGGATGGGCGTCGAGACGCGCACAAAACCTTCACATAAGGTTGCACAAAATGTTCCGAACGATCTTGGCTGGCCAAACGCCGTCAAGATCCTCCCTATAAGATTGTGTGTGTGTGTGTGTGGTTCGCTTACAAACAACAATGTATTACAAAGTTACCCGATTTGCTTCTCTGTTTTGTATGTGTGTCTTGTTTCTTTTTTATATTTGTTAATTCGGTTGTCATTTTTTCACAGATGCGAGTTTTTTTCTTTTTGTTTTGTATATCGATAATGACTCTTTTGTTCGTTTTTGCTTGGCTGTTTCACCTGTCTTCTACGACGACATACTCTCTTTCTGATGGTTATCACAATATCACCCAATGGAAAGCGCAAGAGAGTACGGATCTTGCTTGTAAAACGAAAGTTTTTGTTTTGTGTTTCGGTAGAAGTGTGAACACAGCGCATTTGCCTGCGCATCCATGTTCTAGTACTGCGTTGGTTTGGTTGTGAAAGAAAGTTTTCTGGTTAACTTTTTTGTTTTATTGCAACATTTGTGTTGTTTGTGTTACGATACTCGAGAGAAGTAAATTTCTTCTGTTTTGTTATCATAGGTTTGTTTAATGATTCTAGCTTTATGAGAACTAAAAATACCACGTGGTTTTCGATCAGGAACAATTTGACGAATTTTAATTTTTCATTTCGTTTCGATTTTAACATAAAGTAAATTTCCTTCGTTTGTGTATCAATATGAATACTTTTGGCATACATTTCATTTTTGTGTCAATTGAATGTATTTTAAACACTTCTAACTAGTAGTTCTTAAACAACAATAATCAGTCAGCCAGAGTATGAACAACTCCGAATCACACACGAATGTATTGTTCTAGTACTTATTAGCTTTTGTAAATAACAAAAAATATAGTAGATTTGTAGGTGATATAACAAATGAAGGTGTAAAAAATGAGTTTTGATCCCCCGTCGAAAAGGGGGAGTTATACGAACTTGTCCTCTTACAACAAAGTGATGAGAAAAAGGAACGAGACGAGATTTGATACGATCACAGTTCATTTAAAGGCAATTTGGTTATGGTTATCCGTTCATGTTTTCTGCTGTAAATCTATCGTTCGATTTCGTGCTAGTAAATGTCATGTGGATGCCATGCATTCAATAACAGTGCGCGCGCTGAACGAGAAAGAGTCCCTCGTTTTGAAGCAGATGAAAATACCACTGCCGAGTGCCCTCTAGCGGGAAGACTAACAATCCACTTAGGTACTAGTGGTTGTTTGATTGCGCGTTGCTGTTCTACTATCTTTTCCTAAATTACTCTTTGTGTTTGGTTTTTGCTAGTACTTTTCTCGCATCATCATCGAGAATTGATGAAAATAGTCTCATCTCTTCATTTTTCTTGTATTTTCCGTAAAAAAAAAAGAACCATAAAAATGCCACTTTTCGCAACGACAGTGGCGCTATTCACGTTATCACACGTTGGATTTCCCCTATGTATGATAAATTCTAATAAAAATACAAAATAAAACAACAGTTTTTTCGGACTAGATTTGTGTGAGAAGGAAATCCATGCTTTTTAACTACTACCGGTATTCAACTGACGACTGTTGATTACTGTTATTTGTCCCCATATTTCCCATAAACAATTTGAACAGTTTGCATTTTTCATCTCTCAAATTGATGCTTAAATTAAAATTCGTCTTTTCATCATTCACTTTGCTCTCGTCAACTACGTTTTCGCGTCTATGTTTTTTTGCGTGATTCTTGTTTTACTTTTTCCGACTTTGAACAGGTACTGAATTGTGTATGTGTGTTTTCAATGAGAGAAAAACCTAACAACTACTGAGATATACCGCCCGAGAAGGGGGCCCAACACGCAGCAGTTTGCTTCTTTTAAAGGAATGTGGCCTCTAAACATTACTACATAGCCTATTACACAGATTCTCAGACGGAGCTGTGGACGCTTCGAATGCGACCGATTTTCGCCCGCTTTGGACTTGTTCGCATGCTTTTTCTCGTAAACATGTGTCACGTCTGCTGTGTTGTTTGTCAATGATACGCGCGCGAATTTACTTTCTCGACTTTCTCTCCAGGTTGCCGGGGGTTTAGCTTTTTTTTTTCTAAATTAATGCTGGCGCGATGTGTCAGATACGCGAAAGGAAATATTTACGAATATCACAAATTTCATTAAATAAAACAAAAAAGTTTTCAAGTCTCTTGCCTTCATTGTGTGTTTTTGTTCTGTTTGTTTGCGTACTTCAGTTTTTGTATTGTTTTCTGTTGTTATTATATCATTATCATTCTCACAAGTGACATCAACGTTTATCACACAAGTTTATATCTTCGCTTAAATCTTAGGCGCTCGCCGTCTCTAATTGCTCTTATCGATTTTTGCCTATCCGTTCTCATTAGTATTCTAGTTATCCACTAGTCTTTTACTCTTTTTCACGTTACGCTTCTCTTGGTTTATCCTCTTACTTACGTAGCAGATTGGTTTCCTTTGTAATTGTCTGTATTTCTTGTAAATTGCCACCAAACGTCACCGCGTTCCGGTGACGTCTGTCGGCAGTAAAATATTCTTTTCTGGAGAAACAGCTTTCTCTTCTGTTTCCTCACTTTTTTTGGGTTGCGTTGTATTCTGGTTCTGCTGTTGAAATTTTTCTTTTAGAATAAATTTTCTAGTTCCTGTGTGTTCGCTTTTTCCGGCGAACTTATCTATACGAACTCCGAATGCGCCCTTTTTTTGCGGTAGGTTACTTTGGCAAGATGGTCACCCCATACAGGTATTCCACCATGCCATTTACGGGTGTGTATGCGTGATGCATTCGCTTTTTTGCACACTTTCAATGCTTTGTACCAAACGTTTCACATACATACTTTGGATATGGAAAGGAGGGTAGTTTTGGAATTGTTGACTCTGTGGGGACCGCCCGGTGTCCCCGGTGACACGGATAGCTATTGGTGCGAAGTATTCCAACGCCAATAGAACCGATTTGTTAAACCCCTAATTTTCTTACGCACCGTGTCATACAATGAATACGTGTTTCGTGGAAGTGTGATTTTGTTCTTGTATGATTTCAGTGAATATTTAACGAAAAATTTAACTTCCTACTTACAGCTGCTAATCGACACGGTTATTCTTTTTCCGAATGATATCATTCGCGTTTTGCTTTATTGTAGATCGGTAATGTGGAGGACGGATCCGGAACTATTGCTTGTTATCACTCAAAAACCCAAGTTTACCAAAACTGATAACAGCATTAGTCGTGCATCTTGATGCTAAAATAATCCAAATTCAGCTCGCATTGCAAAAAAGAGTATTCAAAATACATAACTGGCGTTATACCATACGCCTCGCTGTTATGCCAAATAAAACACTATAAACGTGTATAAACTTAACAACCGAAATTTCGAATGAAAACTCGAAGATTTTGCTTTGAAATTTCCCTATTGATCTTCGAGTTTCTACCAAATCTCAAAACTTCTGTGCTTTTGGTTACAAATTTAAAAATGTTGACGAAATTCCGACGACGTTTAGTTAACCGTAGCCGTGCATTGCGGTCAATGACAGGCACGCTGGGCGTCAGCGCGGGGGAAGGTTTTACTACTTTTCATTCATTCATGTCCCACATTCCAAATTAAAACTCTGAGTATCAAAGTAAGCAAATGATCAAACTAACCTTCCCACCCATCACCAGGATCAACAATCAGCAAAACACTTGCAAAACCGAAAGAAAAATCCCTAACTTTGGTGGTTCAGTTCAGGTCGGACAAGAAGTAAAAAAAAATTAAACATCCTCACATCACCGAACTCATAACACAACGAAAAGGAACCTAATGAGAATATACACGTTGGAAAATGCATAGCGTTTGTTGTTTCGTCTGCTTAGGTATGAATATTTCCTCGTTCAATAAATAGAGATGTGTGTAAAACTACCAATGCCTGAATGCAATGTAATATTATGTTTTTATGTAACTTTATACGTGTTTGTGTAAGATTAAATTTGTTTTCTCTCTCGGCTTTCGAGTGTGTATAGCTTGTGTTTCTTTTTTTTACTGTGTGTGTGTAATTACGCTTACAATCTAACAAACATACGTGAAGGAGAGGGAAGGACCCCCTCTCCGGTCGCGTGGACCACCACCGACCACACTCGCTAAAAGACAAAACGTCCATTTTTTAATATATAATCGCTTTCTTGTGTTTATCCAAGCTTTCCTCAATCGGTTGTTGTAATTTCACATTATTTAGATTCACAATAATATTATTCTAAGATATTATTCCTTCCAATAGAATGAATGCTTTCACATAATAGATATATCGGGGAGAAAGTTGAAGTCCTTCTAAACGTTACGAAAGGTGAAAAAGAAAAACACACAGTTTGCGCAATGCCTAATTATAGGGAAGATTATTCTCTTCACGAAAAGAAAACGAACACCTTCCGTTGCGGTTAATAAGTTAAAAGTATGGAAATTAACGAGCTTTCTTGCTGAAAAATGTTTAAATTCTCATGCTTAGCAATATGTTGGTTGTATAAATGTGTTTGTATACCTTCGGAAGCGGCGAGCTTACTGCTGGACCGGTGGAACGACCGGAGGGGCCTGGGTTTGTTGGGGTGGCGGCGGAGCAGCGGCCGCTGGGTACGAGTAGTACGCAGCAGCGGCTGGAATTTGGTACGATGAAGTGAAAGTACCCATCGCTCCCTGAACGCCAGCCAGCGGATCGTATCCGGTGAATCCAGCCGTTGGAATGGTTTGTCCACCACCGACAGCAGCGGCGGCCGCAGCAGCCGCAGCTGCCAACTGTGCTGGGTACGGATTAGCCGATCCGGTCGCGTAGCTGTTGGTGAACTGTTGCTGCTTCGGCTGATACGGGGGACGTCCACCAGCTGGCTTCGGACCAACATCACCGTTGTACTGGTTGTTCGGATTATAACGGCCACCTGGACCACCAAGCTGAGTCTGCTGCATTCCACCAGCACCCTGATGGGGCTTGTTCGAATAGAAACGTGTGCCGGTATGGCCATTGAAGGTCTGCGGAGCTCCTCCGATCATTTGGTTGGAGAAATCTTCGTACTGATTCGGATTCTGGTACATCGTGTTCTTCGAATGGAATCGCATCTGCTGGTGAGGTTCGTACAACTGCTGCTGCGGTGGCGACTGCTGTGGCGTTCCGTTCTGTGCCTGATGCGAAGGAACCGTCTGGTAACCTCCAGTGTTCTTATTCCAACTGTTTTCACTTCGGTATCCACCAGGTCCGCCGTATTTGTTCGGTCCGGGATTGTTGAACCGGTTCGGTCCCATTCCATTGGATGGAGGACCTCCAAATCGATTCTCGAAAGGCTTCTTCTGGAACATCCTGTTACCTCCAAAACCGTTCTGATCCCGATTGTATCCTCCGGAAGTCAACGCACCTCGGACGTTGTATCGGCTTCGTCCACCCTTACCTCCTGGAGCCTGTATGAATAGAATTAGCAAAAAATGTAAATTGAAGCTAAACAACATTTTCTCCAAACGCCGCCTTACCTGTTTGGCCAAGTCGATCAGCTGCGCCGTCGGTTGCTGTCCTGCTTCCTCCAGAACTGAGAGCAATTCGCGCGCCTGCCGACCGTTGCCGGGCGTGAAGAACGTGTAAGCCGTTCCGTACGACGAGCATCGACCCGTTCGTCCGATTCGGTGAATGTAATCTTCCGAGGAATTCGGATAGTCAAAGTTGATCACATACTTCACGTCTTCCACGTCCAAGCCACGTGCGGCAACATCGGTGGCCACCAGAATGGTGCTCTTTCCGTGGCGGAAATCTTGCAGCACGTAATCACGCTCCGATTGGGACTTGTCACCGTGAATCGACGTCGCACCATATCCATCCCGGACGATATTCTTCAGCAGGTCTTCCACCTTCTTCTTGGTTTCGACGAAAATGATGATCTTGTTGTTGACATCGCTAGCAATTTCCTTCAACAGCGACAGCAGTTTGCCCTCCTTTTCGTTCTCCTCGCACACGTCCACAATCTGGTGGATGTTGTGATTGGCCGAAAGATTCAACGATCCGATGTTGATCTGGATGTAGTCATGCAGGAAATCTTCGGCCAACGCCTGAACTTCCTTGGGCCACGTGGCGGACCACATCAGCACCTGTCGATCCGGTCGGATTTGTTCGATGATCTTGCGAATCTGAGGCTCGAAGCCCATGTCCAACATACGATCGGCTATGTTTCATCAAGGAGAAAAAGAGGCATTTTTAATTATTCCAGTTCAGTGAAGAGAATTGTCAGACAAAAGAGGCACAAAACAAGCAACAAAGAAGGTGCGACGATTACTCTTTATCCCTATACTGGTAACAGATAATGACATGATCTCGAAATTTTTTGTTGCAGACAAAACGGAAGCTGAATTTGTTGCGTACTTTCAACTCGTGAATAATTAATTATTGCTAACCCAAAGTCGAAACTGTTTGATGATAGAGCTTCACCAGAGTTGCAGTGTTTACCGACTCGAAGTTACCGTTCGAGAATCGCAATGCAAGGCTTAAAAATCTCTAAACTCGTGGTGTACGATGTTAATCCCATTATTTTCAAGTTGGGACAAACTTATGTCGCATGGGTTTGTTTGTCGCAACAAATACAGGTTGCGACATTGTCATTATTGTTGCGCGATGGTTGAATTTTGATTCACTGTTCCAGTTGGATTTTCTAAAGCATTCAATAATTACCTTCATCGAGCACCAGGTAAGTACAACGGCGCAAATTGGTGATGCCCCGCTCGAGGAAATCGATGAGACGTCCAGGGGTGGCAATCACCACTTCAACTCCACGTTCCAAATCACGAACCTGCGAAAACACACAAATCCATCATCAAAACACAATCCCCACGAGCTTCACATTACAAAATCGTCCACCTACCTGAGGACCCTTCAGTGCTCCGCCGAAGATGCAAGTGTACCGAATCAACGGCTTCGAGTGGGTGCCAAAGTCCCGGACCACGGTTTGAATCTGCTGGGCCAGTTCACGGGTTGGCGCCAGCACCAACACTACCGGGCCTTCACCACGCTGCAGTGGCTTCTGGTGGGCGATGTGCACAATACCGGGCAGCATGTAGGCCAGCGTCTTGCCCGAGCCCGTCTGAGCGATTCCGACCAAATCCCGACCGGAGAGAGCGATGGGCCAGCCTTGAGCCTGGATGGCCGTCGGACTTGGGAAGCCCATTTTGTTGATTTCGTTCATGACAAAGTCGGGGAAGTTGCCTTCCTCAAAGTCCTGGGACGGATGGGGCACGCTGTTGCCCATGACGGTGATTTGCATGCGCTCGCGGAACGCCTGCACTTCTTCCGGTGTCCGAGCCATCACGTTCGGGTGAGGAACGTAGAAGTCCTTCTCGAATGGCTCTAGATCCTTCCAGATCGGCTTCACCAGTCCTTGTCCGGGGAATTTGGCCTTCAGCGACTGAATCTTGGCCCGTTCCTCTTTGCTCATGTTGTTGAAGTCCGGCTTCGGGCCGTAACCATTTCTGTTTCCGTACGAATTTGGCATGGAGTTGTACTTTTTGGGGCCTCCGAAAGCATCGAAAGGTTTGTCGTACATCGGCTTACCGTTCATCGCTCCCATTCCAGCTGGAGCGCCCGTGCCGAACATCTTCGGTCCACCAAAGTCCTTCTTTGGCGCCATTCCGCCGAGTTCTGTGGGACCACCGCCGTAGGTGTTCGGGCGGAACTTGTTGAAACGGCCGGGACCACCGGCCGGTCCGTTAGGTCCACTGCCATACATGGGCTTCGGTCCACCGAATCCGTTCGGATTGAAGGGCGGGATCGTGGGTGGTCCACCGGGTTTGTTCATGAAGTGTGGTTTGCCTCCGGGGCCACCGTTTCCACCGTAGAAATCTGGCTTATCGCCACGTGGGCGAAAACCTCCCGGATGGGGTTGTCCGTTTCCTTGGAACTGCATTATTATAGAGATCTGTGGATGGAGAAGATTGGAAGAGCATTACAAATGGCGGTCAAGTAAATAGAAGATTTCAAACATTTTTTTCGATTAGTTCTAAATTGATTGAATTACAGCGGAAGAGCCCAAAAGAGAAGCCCTGCCGAAATTGTTCCAAAGATGACTGAATAGTCTTTGCTGACCACATAAACGCCATGGGATAGGAAAAGGGTATTTTGGTGAGGGATTAATAGGGTGTTGGTATAGACTTGACGATATCAATGTTATTCATGTGCAAAATAATTTTGAAGCTCAATAGTGAATCGCATACCTTCCAAAACCAAAAAACATCCACAAAATGCCAAGCAAGTCACAGAAATCAAAAGCGCCCGATTGTTTATTTTGTCAATTATAACAAACGGAAACTTCTACCCTCTCCAACTCGCCAGTCACCCCGGAAAAATGTCCCTTCACTAACCCACATTGCCCATTCAGGGGTCTGACTGGGCCTATTACCCTCCCTCAGTTTGTAATATTCTCACCAACTTGGAATTATATTTTCCCGGCACATAAATTACATTAACATGCAAACCGTCGACCAATTCATCAACCGCATTTGGGAGAAATTTCGTGCCAGTTGCCAGTTGTCGATTAATCCACTAATCGAAAACATTCTGAACGACTAAAGCATCTGTGATATATATATTTTTTTTATTCTGTTTTCTTGGTTTTTTTTTTGACTTGCTAGTTGTATTTTTCCAAGATGTAAATATCAATGTTTGTTATATCAATTCTTTATGTTTTCTGTAATAACTATTGCTAAATGGTGTAGTTGTAAATGAAAAATCTGTATCTCTACGTAAGCCAATGACTAAAATATTTGTTTAAATAAATAAAAATAACAAACGGAATCTTCCACCCTCTCCGACTCACCAGTCACCCGAAAAAAATGTTCCTTCAGTTCTGGAAAATATATTATACCCAATTAAGCCCTTAATCGAATTGTCCGCGTGGTCTTGTAGTAGCCCTACTAGGTAAGAACCAGTCACTGCCATACATATTAAATGCTAAACATGACCCCATGGATAGCATTTGCATATGTAAAAGCTTTGCTGATATGACTTTCCTATTAGGCAATTCTCTCATCTCATGTTTGTCTTCAAAACCTTGTCAAGCTTAAGAAATTGAAGTTAATAAACAATACATTACAAGGTTTGAATTTCCACAGAATGAGATTATTCATTCGCACTACTACACCATAGGAGATAATATCACATTAGCTGATTACAGTACAAATGCGAAAAATCTCCCTTTTCCCCCTATCCACAACCCAGGGACGCGCCTTGTTGGATTTCGAAAGCCTCGGAGAATATTACAAATATTCAATGGCATTCCCATACACTAACCCACATTGCCCATTCAGGGGTCTGACTGGGCCTATTATCCTCCCTCAACTTGTTATATTCTCACCAACTTGGAATTATATTTTCCCGGCACATAAATGACTTCGACAAATGTTCGATATACTATGCAGCATCATGATCAGCATAACTATATCAGATTACGATGACTTGAAGATCTGATTTTTACAGAATTGTTTGCCATTGATTATACATTCAGCTATTCCAATCATTACTGCAAAGCACATCGATCGACCACATGCCTGAAATCAAAGCTCCCTGGAAGATATCATCCAAGCCCAGGGATAATGGCAACTCCGTATCCATGGGCTCAAATCTGCTAGATCAACTCCTCCATGATGGTTGGAACAATCGCCTGCATGAAAAGGAGGGTTCGTTACGTTTCGAGCAGTACACGAATCTTTTCCTTCAGCTCGCTCTAGGACTAACAACTGTTTTCTCACTGTTGGCACCGACGGATTAGTCCCGCACTTGTAGGCACTTCGTGACCATCTCATTTATTATGTAGAAAAGTTGTTCGTAGTCCAAACGAATGCCGAGCACAGAAGAAAGCTCCTCCGTCGGAATCGCTTCCTCGATTTCATATTGAATACAGCCGAAATTTTCCTCCATGTCGGGTAATTTCCGGATCCGATCATGAACTTCGAACGCCTGCGTTTTTCGCTCCGCTAGGTGCTTCACACTTGCAAGAACTCTCTTCAGCCTCAAAAAAACTTCTCCATGGAAACAGCGTTCACACAAAACGTTAACATCAAAGACCAAAATACAGCCAGGAACATCGTAGCAGACACCATCAAAAACAGGATAGCGCAGTAAGGTAAATCCAGACGAGACAAGGATTTTAACGGAACTTAAAAAGAAACCAGTATAATACATGAAGGCAGACAAAGGCAACGCGGTTGTTATTATGGACGAGAAGAATTAAGGTGAAACTGGAAGCATTTCCTCATTTTTTTGGTTTTTGATTTTTTATAAAATAACGAAGCAACATTTCCAAAATCGGTTTTCGTGCACATGTAGAGTATGGATCAAGGTATCTTCTGAATTTTTTTTAGATGGATAATGTGTTCCATTTTTGCAGAAACCATTTTTTTTGTGGATTTTTGTTCAAAAATGGTTTCTGCAAAAACGAAAAACATTTTCCACCACGAAAAAATATCAGGAGATACCCTGATCCATACTCTACATGTGCACGAAAACCGATTTTGAAAATATTGCTTCGTTATTTTATAAAAAATCAATAACCAAAAAGTGAGGAAATGGATCCAGTTTCGCCTTAAGACGAACAGATGGAGAAGAAGGTAAACGAAGGACCATACAGACATCTACGAGTAGACCCACTACCCGGACTAATTAGACTGACAGACAATACCCTGAAAGACTATAAACCCATCATCGAAGAGGCTCGTTTGAAGGAAGCGAACCCCATTCTTCCGCGGATCAAAGGTCTTCCTAAAATTCACAAACCGGGTCAAAAGATGCGAGAGAACCAAAAAGTTATTGGAATCAGGAACCATCGAGGAGGACGAGATGATGGTTTCTTTCGACCTCGCAGCACTATTCCCAAGTGTCCCTGTAAAGGATGCTCTTAATCTTCTCGAGGATTGGTTACTACTCCAAAAGTCTATTACAGATTAAGTAACCTATTATTTTTACCTAAAATGTATTGTCGTCGCGGTTGAAACCCGAAGTTTCCCCACACCCGACAATCGAATTTTCTCAAAATCCATACGTCAAACCTAACGTCGGACGTAGTGCGCTGGACAGCGGACCTGGCCCTTCATCCAGCGCACTGTTTCCGACGTACGTCCGACACACGGTTTAGGAGAAACATCGATTTTCGCGTGTCAAAAATTCCGATTTTCAACTGCAAGAACAATATAAAACGTGTAGAATGCGATGGATCTCTTCAGTCGAGTCAAATACAAGACACAAGACGACCTTACAGTTGAGGTCGAAATACGTATCTGTCAAAGGATGCAAAATTCTTAGTGGAATTCAAAGGAACAGTACTTAACACGATTTTCTTTTTACTTAACAAAACTATTGGAGCCAATCAAACGACGCGTAATGATTCGATTCGCTCAGTGCCGCTATTGTAGTTAGGAGATCCTGATTGCTGATCCGTATTCCAGCATTCATCTGACATATGCTGAGTATGTTAGATGCGAGTGTTACAGAACGCCCAAATCTTTAACACATTACATTGGACTCGTCCGATAGGCGTGTCGGTATCGAATAGCGTGTAGACGAAGGATACTGACTGCATGAATGCTTTTGGAGGAGATGCATGAATGCTTTTCAGGGTTCACGGTGGGATGATTAATGCCGTTTTTCTTTATTATCCAGTTCCAACCTGGGTTGAAACTGGATCAGATCAGAGTTTCAACCCCAACCCGACTTCGGTTTCGCTTGTACTAAAGTTTGTTTGACGTTGTTTGTTTACACATTTACCGTCAATCCAGTTCCAAGCCAGGTTAAAAAAGAAAAACGGCATAAGTGTACACCACGTTGACCTGTTTCTGAAGAATGCGACAGTCTGCAGTCGTACGGATACGCAGTAAGAGCTTCGACTGGAGTGCGCCAATTACAGAGGAATAACATTTCTCAAATCAGCGTACCAAATTTTGTCTGTGAGGCCGACTGAAGCCGATTTAGTAGACCTTCGTCGGCGACTTGGTCGGCGAATGTCAGGCGGGGTTTCGTGGAGACCCATCACCTTGCGGCAGATTCTAGATAAATTTCGGGAGTGCAACTTGCAGACCCATCGTCTGTTTACTGATTTCAAGGCGGCTTACGATTCAGTGAAAAGAAACGACTTACGGCAGATGATCGAAAATGGTTTTCCAACGAAGTCAATTAGACAGATTCGTGCGACGTTTGACGGATCGAAATCAAGTGTACGGATGGAAAAGTCGTTCATACCTTTTAAGAAGGCTACTGCGAGGAACACCTCAATGTCCAAGTACATGATTGTTGCTGGTCAACGCCGTTCCGGCCGTGACAGTGGAGACAAAGTGGTACTAGATGGTTAAAAGCTTGATGTTGTGAACGAATGTGTTTTTGTACACTGAGGATACTGCAACTCCGAAAATCATACGAATCAACTATGATTTTTTGCCACAAGAATTTCTTGCGAAAATCATAGTTACAAACTATGATTTTGGATTCAAAGCGCCAACTATTATTGTCATACTGTTACTGTATAAATTTCATAACACTCACGTATGAAAATCATACCGATAACGTATGAAAACTGAAACTATGTCATATGAATATCATACATATTTTTATGAAATATTTTGCTCAAATTAAAAAAAAATCGCAACCTGGAATCGAACCAGGAACGTCAAGGTTAGCGAGTGCGTGTTTTACTCATTCGCCCATCGACGCTTCGGAAGTTGAAGTAGTTAGAAGCCAATAAAAGGTTGTGTTGTTTTTTGACAATGTGTTTCATAACACATCTTATGATTTTCATACGATGCTTCTTATGAGATTTTTCATACGACTAGTCTTATGGATTTCGCTTTTCAATGTATGAAAAGCATACGAGAACTATGAAATGATAAATAAAAAGAAAATCGCGTTAAGTACTGTTCCTTTGAATTCCACTAAGAATTTGCATCCTTTGACAGATACGTATTTCGACCTCAACTGTAAGGTCGTCTTCAGTGTCTTGTACTTGACTCGACTAGTACAAGACACTGAAGACGACCTTACAGTTGAGGTCGAAATACGTATCTGTCAAAGGATGCAAATTATTCTTAGTGGAATTCAAAGAAACAGTACAGTAGACGTTCGATAAGTACAACATGTTTACGTTTCAGTTACCGAATGAAATTCGCTAACTGCAACGACTGACAGCCGTCAAACAGTTGTCAATCGCTGTTGAACGCAGCCAAAGTGCACTCAAGAACATCGCAATGCAGCTGTGTTGCATCCGAAAACATCGCAACTCTGTTGACGTTTTGTTTTTGACAGATAGCGGTGCGATAACTGCAAAATTGTTGCACTTAGCAAACTTCCGTAATAATTAGCGAAAAAGCCGTAACCAACAAAATGTACACAATTTGAGTAATTGCAGGAGTGCAAAGAAGCTAGATTTGTCTTCTAAATGCTCACAAAGTTGATATCACTTTTCTAACTATTGAAAATCACTGATTGAGTGAAAGGCGTAATCCCATTCTATTCCAAACGAACAAAAACAAGAATTACGCCTTCTACTCCTTTGTTTTGTTTGGTGTTTTGTTTACGAAAGTGAAAGGCGAAACTGAAATCAACACGTAAACACGGCGATAGTAGAAGGCGAAACTGAAATCAAAACGTAAACACGGCAAAAGCAAATGGCGAAATTCTGTCAAAATCATAAACAAGGCGAATAGTAAAAGGCGATTCTGAAAATGATATCGATTCGAGGCGCATAGTATTGGGCGAAATTAGCATTCTCAGGTATCAATTCAGGCGTAATTAAATAAATGCAATTTTTAGTGCAAAAAATATCAAATTCGTGCAGTGTTCTTAGAAAAACAAGAAACTATGTCAGAACTGTATCAATTAACCTTATTTAAGTTGAATTATTCTGTATTACTTATAAATAGGAATTAAAATTTGATCAGCAAAATTCGGTTGTTGTTTTCGCATTGTTATTGCTTTGTTAGTTACGCCCTATTCGCGAATTACTCCCGACTTGCAGTTGAAAAGCATTGCAGTTAAACCGTTTGCACCGAGCGAACGTCTACTGTACTTAACGCGATTTTCTTTTTATTTACAGATATTATCCTAACAAGCCCAGGTTAATCATCATCAATATGAAATAATGAAAATAATGAAAATAACGGATTCATAAGATGTAAACTATGAAAAACATACGAACAGTATCCTCAGTGTAGGTACTCCAGTGACGTGCGATAATGATGTTACGCGAAACAAAAGGCGAATTGTGGTAGCGGATCGGACTTTTTTCAATCTGCGAAACGAAGATAAAAGTCGCGTTACACAAGATGCTTCCGTTTTCCTTTATACGGCCATGAATAATGAACGTTGAAAGAAGTTGATCGGAGAGATTTAGGAGTCTTCGAACGTAAAGTGCTGCGAACAATACTCACTCGGCGGTAAACTGAAGGACGGCATCTGGCGGTGTCGCATGAACTATGAATTGTACCAAGTATATAAGGAGATGAGTTCAGCAGAGTTAGGAAGGGGGCGTCGGTTTCGTAGCAGACCGTGCGCATGTTGGCCTTTTGCAGTTGAAGAGTACCTGATACTGAACGTTCAAGGCGACTGAAATTGCGTCCTATTGACCTAGGACCAAGACCAGTGACTGGAGACGATTGCTTCATTCGGCGTAGACTCACCGCTACGAGTAACAAGCTAATCTGGTCATTTTCTTCTAATTAAGTTTTTAACCGCGATAACCGGACGGTGTTCGGAAACCGGTATCCCTACATCAGGGAATAAAACGCGCACGAATGTACGGATAAAAACTACCAGTATTCGCGACACGTTGAAATGGTACAACATAATTTAGTGGAGCCTCGTAGCCGTGCGGTTGGGGTCACCAAGCTTCTAATCGCACCATGCTGTGGGGTGAGGGTTCGATGAAACTTTTCGAGAGAATAGTTTTTTCTCCGTATGCACTGGTACATGCTCTGTGTGTCCTTTGTCTAGTGTTAAGTATCATTCAGTCTGTGCAGCCTTTGGCTGAAGACGGTGTCCGCATCTTTTACAATAAATTTTATTCGCGAGACGTAAACAATAACTAACTTTAATGGACAACAATACACAGACACAGAGCACAAACGATAACCAAGTTCAAATACATTGATGCGTTTCTATTGCATCTCGCACGACTGTAGTGCTATAGTGCTTTGGAAGATCGATCAACCTATTTCTGGCGACGTAGTTCACATGATTGTCAAACTTCGGCGCTTGTCGAAAAGCACTCCAAGATACTTGACTTCATAGTGTCATGTTGTTGGTTGGCCATTGGCCATGATCAACCTGCGAAGAAGGTGTCGAGCGTCCTCTTTGAGGAGAAGGGTTGAGTCGTTGAATTTTCCCTGCATTCAGATTGATTCGCCACTTCCGTTGAAATTTCGCCAAGTAACTTGTTGTTCAAAGCAACGTCAGAAGAATCATGCCAGTCATCTGTCCGATAGAAAAGCGTGTTTTACCTTTTGCGTGATGCGAGCAAGTTGGCTGCTCAAGAGATATATATATCGATCGATAGTCAGCTGGACTGGTGATTATTCTTGTTTGCCTTCGGGATGACTATAAACTTTGGCGTTCTTCCATCCGGTCGGAAAGTAACTTAAGCAAGACCATCCACGTGTTGGGAACTTTAGTTTTAACGAGTAAGGCCAGTAGTACATAGGGTCAAATATTTGACAAGGAAAGAACTCAAGAAACAACATCAGTTTGACACTAATGAAAATTTGATCGAGTCAAACAAGATGTTTGAGCATTGGTTTCTTTTCGGACAAATATTTGACCCTGTGTACTAGCAGCTTAACACTTTTCTTGGTGGGTGCTTGAGGCAGGTGTTCCACATTCTAGCCTTGCCTGGCGGATTTTAGACTTTTCAGCGTGCGAATGATTTGTTTCTCCGATTCCGGATAAATTCAGTGTTCACAGCTGCCGAAATTTCCGGATAGCCTAGCTTGTCGTTGTCATGAGCGGCAGCAAACGCTGCTGAGAACGCAACATGAATTAGTAATTCAATTGGACAATTTTCCTCACCTTGGCGTCCCTGATGTTCAATCTCTCTGGTGCCATTTAGGTGTTCATCAATGTGCTGCTACCACTTTTCAAGATTAGCCGTTTTTCTTCACAATCCAACTCCTGTCAAAAAGTCACATCCAAGTGTTCCAAGTTCTAATTGGATCTGCCATGTTTGATGTTTTCGGCTACTGTATGAGCAGATGACGGTTTCTTTTTCAGGTAGGGGTGCCTATAAAATCTCCAGAATGCATCGTCGCCATGTTATTAGGTTCAGTTTGGGAAGATCCCGTCATTTACTTCAACCTGCTTTCCGGCCCTAATGATTGATTTAGCTATATTATAGACATTCAACCCTTGACTGGTTCGTCATTCGGCCCTTTTCTTTTCTTTTTTCTGGAATATGGATATTGTTGGACAACTATTCTCGTTCACGGTACATAGATAATTAAAAAATGTGCTTGTTTATGGAAAAGAGCAAGTTGGACAGCAACCTTTATGTTAGGAAAATCTTAGATATGAATGAAAAGAGATAATTCTAAATTAACAACACAATCCGTAAGTAACGGTGACAACAAGAAAGGGAAAATATCGATTTTTCCTGCATTATACTTTAGAAAACTGCAATGCTTACCTTCTCGTGCTTTCCCTTCCTCGCAGAGCCGACACAAAATGGGACTTGTTCGTTCGCTGCGTAGAGAACTGCCTTGTATTAAAACTGAGCTTTGTCCTCTCTGGTGTGACTGCTTCCTTCTAATGCGAATCTGCTTGACGCCGGTCCACAAATCTTCACTATTTCACTTCTTATTCCTCGCTGCGCATTGGCTTTCTAGTGCACTTTTTCCCCGTTTAGTTCTCTCGTCTGTCTGCTGCGCTGCGACTGTCGCACGAAAACACTTTCGCAGAGGAGGAATAGTTCCCGTCTGGCCTAGCGCTCCGCTTTGGGGTTGACACGAACACTAACACACACACACTCTCACTCACACGGTGTCGGAGTCGATCGAAGAAAAAAGATGGCGATCGGGAAGGTGGAAAAATTTTTCACTTCCAACTTGGTCACCTTGCAGATTGGGGTTTCGCGTTGCTCGGGGCGTTCACTTTCCGGTTTCACTTTACAGCTGAACTTTTGCGTTGCTGGAAAACGGTACTTTTGCGTCGAATTTAAGCTCTACTACTTCGACTTCCTCGCTGGAAAAATTGGTGTGAAAAAATGGAAAAAAAATCTTCCACTTTTTTCGGATGGCTTCAGCGGGAGCACACAACGCACACACCTTGTTCGGTCGAGGAGAGAAAGCCGAGAGACGAACCGAGTCCAGCCAGGCAGCCAGCAAACCTCGAAAAGTGCATCAGGCAAGAGCACGAAGCAAAGCCGAACGCGCCCGGCGGTGACAGCTGATTTCGCGAGTCCAGGACGCAGCCCAACCGGTATAACGTTGTTGTGACAGCCGTCTGTTTGGAAACAGCACAGCGCAACGAAGCGCATGTTTTCGCGAATCGCTTCGCAGCTCAGCACGTGCATTCAGTGTTTGTTCCGAAACTAAAATCAAGAAATTTAGTGTAAATTAGGCTAATTTCGGTGAAAAATGGTGCAAAAGAGTAGAAAATTCAAGCAGCGATACCGGCCGCCAGCTTCTAGTGGACCAAAAACGCTACCGGAAGCCTCCTGGAAGCATGTGAAACTTAGCGGGCCGGTCATCTCCGACGATGGTGGCGATTTGGCTGGGCTGATCGGATTGGAGATTCTGGAAAACTACGACCGCACGCTGGTGACCAAGGATAAAAAGAAGGTAATTTTTAACGAATTTGGATAGTTTGAGCAAACGTTTAAAAATTGGTTTCCCTCGATAGAAGTCCAAGAAGGAGGACGCACCGGAAAAATCCCGTCCGGGTAAAAAAGGCGCAGCAAAGCGAGTCGCTGAGGATAGCGACGATGACGAGGAGGACAGTGAGGACGAGCGACCGTCCAAGAAGAAGTCAAAACCATCGAGGAGGGAAAGGACACCGGAATCCATGTCTGAAGGTTCCGATGAGGATGATGATTCGGGATTTGATGATAGACCGACTAAAAAGCAAAAGAAGCAAGAGAAACGAACGGCCAAACTCGTTGAAAGGTTGGATGACGATGAGGGCGATGAAGATGACGAGACGATGGAAGAGGATCATGTTCCCGGACGCTTTGTTATGGTGCAAAAGACCAGTGAAGGTGGGAACGAGCCGGAGAAGAAGAAACGTAAAAAGCGGAAAAATAAGAAGAAAAAGGGAAAACCAGAAGTGAACGGAAAGGACAAGGAGGATGATTATTCCAGCGCGGAGTATTTCGTAAGTCAAAAATTTAACATTTACCTATTTGGGGCATTTAGGGATTTTGTGCCATCACCAGGAACATGAGCCTCAGCATTGGGCAAATCTGGCTGAGACATCGATTTTTGTGAATCGATTCGAATCGGATCAGCAAAATCGATTCACCGATTCAATCGAATGCATTGAATCGATGTTTTCACATCGATTCGAAATGATAAGGTATGACAAAACTATAAAATGATTCGTTTCTGCATTTAGTTCAAGTTCATGGTATGTTTTATTTGTAAATTCAATATCAAAATTTTAGATTCCACATCGAACATTTCGCGACTCTGATTCGAAAATGGATATAACGTTGACAGTGCATTTTTGAATCGAAAGAAAAATCTTGAGATCAGGAAACTTCCCAGAACTCTGAGTACTGCGATAAATGACCACAGACTGCTGAGAGAAAATCCCCCAGAATCGCCAAAGTTCTGAAAGAAGTTCAAAATGCTGAAAATTATTACACCAGCATCCTGAACGACATTACCTAGAAAAGAAAGCAAGACACTTCCGGTATCTTGGTAGGAATTCACTCTGAATTCCGTTAAAGATTTTCTTAGAATCCTGAAAGAGAATACTCCATATCTATGAGACGGATTGTAGTCCCGAGGGGAATTCTCCCAGAATTATGTGATAGTTTGTCTCAGACTCAAAAGCTTTCCCTTGAGATTCTCCCAAAATGTTCCAAAATCCTAAGACGAATTATTCCAGAATCCTGAATAGGATTATCCCAGAATCCTAAAGATGAATTCTCCCAGTATCCTGAGGAATTCCAAGAGCAGTTCTTCCACATTCTTGAAATAAATTCATCTAGAATACTGAGAGAGATTCTCACAAAAAAAAAAAGATTTACGGATTTCTAAGATGAAATCCCCAAGAAACTTTGACCCAGAATCCTGAAAAGGGTAGCTTAGAAGCCTAAGCAGGGTTACTCTAGAATCCAGAATTACTAGAAAGGTTTCCTCAAAATACTAGGCGGGATTGTCAAACAAACACGAGATATAGGTACTCTCACAAAATTCTGGAGGATTGGATTTTCCGAGAATCCTGAGAAGAATTCCTCCAGAATCCTTTTAAGTATTCTCCCAGAATTCCCCTAAAATCCTGGGTGGAATCCTTTAGAACCGCGCTTCCCAAACTCTGTTATCGCGGCGCACCGGCCTCATGCAGAATCGCTTAAATGAGTGGAAAAAGCGAACCTGCGATACGTTGGGGCGCCGCGAAAACCGAGTTTGGGAAGCGCTGCTTTAGAATGCTGAGATTGATTCTGCCAGAATCGCGAAAGGTATTCCCCTGAATTCTACGAATCCTGAGAGGGATCATAAGAGGTGTTCTTCCAGATTTTTGAGAGAAATGTATCTAGAAACCTAAGATGGATTTGTCCGAAAATCTGATAAGGATGCTCCCTGGAAGAGCTTACGAAAATTTGGACTTCCCCAGCATCCTGAGAAGGAGTTCTCAGAGGTATTCCCACATAAAACAGAAAAATTACCGCGGATTCCTCGAAGACATTCCCCCAGAATCTTTAGAAGGACTACCCTAAACTCCTGAAAGGGGTTGTCCTAGAACTCTGAGAGTGATTCCTCTAGAATACTTTAAATTATTACAACAGAACCTCAAGAGAATCGCCCTATAATCTTGTCAGGGATTTTCCCTGATTACTAAGAGGGATTTTTCCAGAATCCTGAGCGGGATTTCTGGAAGCAACTGCTCCAGAATACAGAAAACCAAATTCTTTTTAAATCCTCGTAGAATGCTGAGAAGGATTCCCTAAGAGGAAACCCTAAGAGGAATCACAAAATTTAAATTTCTATAGAGAATTCTGCCCAGAATTTCGTGAGAAATTGTTCAATAATTAACAATTCTAAAAGAAAGAGTCCTAGCATCTTGAAAAAAAAAGCTCCACAATCCCAAGGTTTACTCCGTAAACATGAGACAAATTCCCAGAATCCTGACAGGGATTACCCCAAAAAGCCCAATTTTCAGAGAATCATGGGAAGAGTACCCGCAGATATTCCCCCAGAATCTTTAAAGGATCTTACGCAGAATCTTGGAAAGGATACCACTAGAATTTTGTGTATGATTCCCCCAGAATCCTTACGCAGAATCTTGGAAAGGATACCACTAGAATTTTGTGTATGATTCCCCCAGAATCCTTAGAAATATTCCTCCAAAATTCTGAGAGGAATTGCGCCACAAATCTGAGAATGAATATGATTCTCCAAGAAGTCTGAGAGGAGTTCTTGAGAATGCTGGGAAAGATTTCCTCAGAAGTCTTAGTGGGATCCTAATTGAGGATCTTCCAGAACCCTTACAGAGGAATCAATCCAGATAATCCAGAATTTTTTTAGAATCCTGAAAGGGATTTTATCCTTGGTAGAGACCCCTAGTAGGGAATACCCTCAAATTCTGAAATGAATTTTCTTAGAATCCAGAGATTCGCTAGAATTTTTATAGGTATTCCCGTATAATACTGCTGCGAAAAATTCTTCAGAATTTTTAAAGGAACTCTTCCATAGTTCTGAGGAATTCTCTAAAATTCGGTGAGAGATTCCTTCAAAATGCTGAAAATTATCACATCAGCATCCTGAGAGTTCTGATCCCAGAAAATAGAGAAAGACTCTTTCAGTAGGAATTCTCCCTGAATTCTATTAAGAATTTCACTAGAATTCTGGGAGAGATTACTCCAGTGTTGAGAACCACTGGATTGTCTCTCATGCTCTCGCCTTTCTGCGTGCTCGCCGATAGCATTTCGTGATGCTTTCGGTCGATGCACAATCGCAGATATGATTTGAATTAGAAGAATTGTAACCGCCGTGTTCAACATACGTGTCGTCTTGTAAATGTAATTTTTAGTAAATAAAGTTATGTTTAAATGTGTTTTTCGCTACGCCTGGGAGTTTGAATAGACTGTCATGTCTCCCGGCCACCCCGAGCTCCAGGACGTAACATCCAGTTTTCTGAGATGGATTCTCTCAAAATTTAAGAGGAATTCTTCCATAATCCGGAGTGATTTCCGCACATTCCCGAAATGGATACTCCTTAACTCCTGCCTAAGAATCCTGCGAGAAGTTTTTCCTCGGAATTCTCCTAAAATGCTTGGACGGACATCCCCAGAACTCCCTGGCGAATAATTCCAGAATACTGAGAGGGATCTCCTAGAATCCTGGGAGAAATTCTCTAGCAGTATTGAAAGGCATCCCATTAGAATCCTGAAAGAGATTGCCCCAGAACCCTGAGAGGGATCCTAAGAGCGGATCTTGCACATTATTAAGGGAAATTCATCTAGAATCCTGCGAGGGATTCTCAAAAAAAAAATGTCCGGAATTCAGAGATGGACTGACCTAGAATTATGAGAAGATTGCGCTAGAGCCCTGAAAGGGACATTCTCGACCATAAGAAGGATTTCTCCAGAATCCTGAGAAAGCTTCACTTAGACTCCTGGGAGGGATTGTCCAAGAAGTCTGGATTATTCAGTGGACCCTAGATTATATGTAAGGACTGTTCAATTTATAAAACGGACAACTTGCTTGTGCGATATCTTTTTTTATTTTTCAATAAAATCATTATTAGTTCTTTGCATAACTTTCTATAGCTATTCTCAAATGTAGCAAAAATGTAACATTAAGCAAAATGTTCTTTATTGTGTAACTGAAGCGGTTTTCGTAAAACATCAATAAAAACCCATTTCTCAAAGTTCGACATAACTTTCCACATACTAAACATGCATATTTTCATGAAGTTTTTTGGAATCTTATACTATTCTACTAAAGGTAAAGCTCAATAGTTGGTTAGTAATAATGCACCAAGCCAGCCTTCAGCTTGATAAAGTGAGATGCCTTGTTTGCAATGAAATTATAAAACAATATTTATTCAAGTCCTGTGATGCAATAGCACAACGGATTCGGCTAAAAATTTGTCCAGAGTAGTAGAATATTGTTTTGTGAATGATGCAGAAGAAAAAAATACTTTAAATGCATTCTTCATAAAAAATAATCCATAAAGATGGTCATTGTAAAAATTGCATTCTTTTTGTTCCATTGATGCAAATTTTCGACTCTAGCGAATCTTGTTATTATTTATTTTCAACAAAGTTGATCGTACACTCTGAAAAATTTTCACGTCCGATTGACGTGAATAGATAGGTAGTTTTCGTCCACCATATTTTTCACGTAGCCTTCGCCGGAATTTCAAGTAGCTGGACACATTTGAGATTCGGTAATCGACGTGATGATTCAGGTAAATTTGACATGAATTTTACGCATCGTTTACGTGAAATGTGAGTGAGAGCTACTGGAGTCTTAGGTAAATTTTACGTGAAATCATGATTAGTACTACATGAAATTTACGTAATTTGTACATGATTTTTGAACGAAAATAGAGCAGCCGAACCAGCTTGCAACGTATTTGAAGAGGCAGAAGTTTTAAAATCCTCACAAAATGCAATGAAAAAGGCACAGATTTTACCCTACCGTAAAAATATCATTGCATTGTATAAAGATTTTAAAACTCTTGTCTCCTCAAATACGCTACAAGCCGGTACAAATGTGTATCAATTAAAGAAACAAAATCTTCATATTTCTTTTAATGCATGTAAATCAATGAATCTCCAGTTACAACTGTATTATGATTCTCCAAGATTGGATGATTTTAAACAAACCCAAGGATTGTGACTCCAAATTTTCGTAGTCCAGCTCCTAAGCACTTGCCGAACTGGTCCTCCGTCACTGTCAGGAAACATAAAATCTTCTGAAATTATTAAAAAATGAAAAGTCAATACTCATTAGTGCCTAATGTCGTTAGCAACCAAATTACCTTTTAATACTTCCAGCAACTTTCTCGTAATTAGTAAGGAGTTTTAGCACCAACTTACTTCGCGGCGCCATATTGATTTTTTTTTCACACCGGAAATTCACGTAATTTTTGTTTCACGGAGACTTCCAAGTCGGAAGTACACTAACACAAACGCATTAGAACGATTTACGTGAAAATGAGGTGGATTTGACCAAACAGGGTGTGCATACGACATGGTTATCGAGTGAAGGTTACCAATGTCACGTAACTTTTGAGGTTTTCAGAATAAGGATGAGTTACGTGATATTTCACGTAAATCGGACGTGAAAATTATTTAGAGTGTATCTTATTGTACACCTTATTTAATAACAATCGGATGTAAAATGTTTATTTCCAACATCAATGTTATGTAAAATTTGCATTAGATTGCATTGTTATTTAGAAGAACCTTCAAAGAACGAAACTGTTTTGATTACTGTATGTACCTGTAATGGCGCACAGTAACCAAACCAGCAATGCTATTAAGAAGCAGTTTTCTGCATTTGAAACCACATCATTCCTACTTTCGACTGAATGCATAAAAAATTGTTTATTGAATATTTTCATGTCCTTTTTGCTTTACAATTGAATTTCAATCAAAAAATCGAATCTTACTTGATACTTTAATGTTTCAACAACTAATTTTCCAATTGAGTTTAAACTTCATCAGAATGTTTATTATTCATGCTGCTGCAGCATGGCACATACTTATTTGATTTTAAAAACGATACCATACTATACCATATGTGAACAGTAATTTTATATGTATACATATTTAATTTTCAGCAATCGTACAATTCACCTCATTTAACACCTGGCCGATTTTCTATGAATTAATACTATTTTTATTCTATTCAAAAATCATTACTAAAATAAAAGATGATGTACTGAACAACGAAGCAAGGGTGGTTAAATTTGAACTACGCGTCTTCTTTTTATAGCCTTGTAAAGTTGTCCGTTTTATAAATTGAACAGTCCTTACTTTGATTTTATGTTCTTTGATTTTATGTTTTTTTTTTAATTCTACAGTGCATTCTGAAAAAAAAAGAAATTTAATATTTTTGAATCGAAAGAAAAATCGAATGTAAAAAATCGATCCGGTCGATTTCGTGGGGCTTCAATCGATTAATCGGAACAAAAACATCGATGTTGCGAACATCGATTCAAAATTGCCTAGCGTTGGGCATCATATACCCGAGTAAGACAGACAGAATGGGATGGGAGGATCGTCACCCTAGAAGAGGGTTCTAACGCATAAGCGTACCACTATGGGTTCAAACGCTCCCTAAAAACTTTTTAGGGAGCGTTTGAACCCATAGTGGTGCGCTTTAGAAAAAAGGGCACTACAATAACGCATAAAACGTTAAGAGAGCCTATAGCTCTTTACCACAGCGGGTCAAGAACAACAAAACATCCTGAAGATTCAGGGTTCTGAAGTCATTTTTACTGTTTTAGTGTTTACCGAGTACTCGGAAACGTAGTTGCGCAAAAACTGGACAGTTACATATCAAAGATACGATGTTCCATAATCGGATTCACTGCTACCATATACAAATGAATCAGCTTGCTGAATATTCGTCATGTGATAGTAGAGTCGACAGTGGCCACACCGACGAAGTGGCCAGTCAACGCTTTGACCAGCATGCTGAAATTCTGCTAAGACTCGCGACAAAATCGCACTATGTGAGTTCTTCCTTCGGAAGGGAAGCAATGCGTGGGTCCCGAGATAAACTAGCCTAGAGCTTAAAATCCCGTTATATATATAAAAAAAGATTTGTTAGATATTTCGCCACCCTTGGAGATGTCTCAGTACAATACAATTTGGTTTGACGAGACATGACTCCAAACTATCCCAGTATTGTTTGTGTTGATTGGCAGCCCAGATGTCACTCTGAAGCTTTATTTAACACGATACAGAAATAGCTAGCTCAGGGCCAATGAAGTCAAGTGATTCTCCAGTACGAGCTAACTCATCAGCCAATTCATTTCCAGCGATGGAAGAATGGCCAGGTACCCATACAAGGTGAACAGCGTTTGCTGAATTCAGCTCCTGGATATGAGTTCAACAAGCGATAACTATCTTCGACTTGGAGTTGACCAAAGCAAGTGCTTTAATAGCAACCTGGCTATCTGAACAGAAGTATATTACTTTGCCCATTACGTGCTGCTGAAGTGCTGATTGCACTCCGCACATAAGAGCAAAGATTTTTCGGTCTGAAAAACGGTGCAGTGTCTACCAAGTGAATAAGACTGATACAGCCTTAGCTCACGACAATAAACACCAGCACCTGCTCGACCTTCGAGAAGGGAACCATCAGTGTAACATACGATGCCGTTTGAAATACTTCTCTCCAGATAACCAGATGTCCACTTTTCCCGGGAAGAGAATTTCGTGGAAAATGTCCTATATGGAAAATTACAAGCAATTGTAAGATCACTTTTAGCAAGGACAATTTTGTCCCAATTCACCAAAAGTGGAAACAACGAGGTGTGTGTTGATGTGCGGTTCACAGGAGTTTTTTCTAGTAAACCGAGTACCCACAGGCGGTACATGCACGAAAGTGCTTCTTGTTTGAGATGAATGTGTAGTGGAGCAACGTCAAAGAGAACTTCGAGCGCTGCCGTGGGAGTTGAAGAGAACGCTCCAGACATCGCCATTAAGCACATCCTTTGCAGATGGTCTAACTTTGATTAGATCGTTTTCATTTCGCTCTTTTGCCACCACACAAGACATCCATAGGCCAATATTGGCCGAACAACAGTTGTGTAGATCCATTTGATATACTTGGGTTTTAGATCCTAAGTTGTACCAAAGGTACGCCGGCATTGCCCGAAGGCCCATGGTCAAGCTTTCTTGATTCTGAACTCAATGTGAGGTATCCAGGAAATCTTGGAATCAAGAATGACTCCAACGTACTTTACCTGTTCAGTCACAACGATTTCAGAATCAAAGAGACGCAAAGGTCGAACGCCATTATGGTTTCGCCTTTCCGTAAAAAGAACAATAGATGTTTTACTCGGATTTACCGAATGGCCATATTGGCGATACCAACCCTCAACTACCCGAAAAGCGTTTTGCATCAGATCGAAAAGGGTGCTGATGCACATATGTACCGACCAATAATGTTAGGTAGTCGTCGGCAAAACCATAAGTAGGAAAACCGCTATTATTGAGCTGCCTCAATAGCGTACCTGCTACGAGATTCCACAAAAGCGGTGACAAGGCTCCCCCTTGGGGGCATCCACAAACACTCAATTTCCTAATCCCTGCTAGACGCAATCAATGTCGAGAAAAGATCGGTTTTTGAGAACTTGATGAATCCAATTGGAAATCATTCGAGACATACCATGACCCCGTGCGGCTTCTAATATGGCATCGAAAGGCACGTTGTCAAAGGCACCCTCAATATCTAAGAAAACACCCAAACAAGATCGCTTTTGAGCGAATGCTTTCTCGATATCGTAAACAAGCTTGTGTAAAAGAGTCACAGTGGACTTACCAGATTGGTAGGCATGTTGGATCACATGAAGAGGCATGTTGGCCAGATAAACATCGCGGATGTGATGATCCACAATGCGTTCTAAGCATTTCAGAAGAAAAGAGATCAAACTGATAAGTCTGAAACTCTTTGCTTCTGCATACGACGCACGACCCAGTTTCGGAATGAACTTCACAGTAATATCCTCTGCCAAGATTTGGGAATATACCCTGTAGCAAAACTGCAAACAAATATTTTTTTTTTCAAAACATTTTTGAAATAATCAAATGCCTTCTGAAGCAAAATAGGATAAATCCCATCTGCCCAGGAGATTTGAAAGGAGCAAAGCTATTAAGTGCCCACTCAATCGATTCTATAATTACAATACTCCGAGCCGAGGCCAAGGAATCATGGGAATCATAACTGCAAGAAAAAACATCAGGTTCATCCGAAGATGTAATATCCACACATCCGGGGAAAGTGTGTGCTGAACAAGCATCCCAGAACTTCCTCATCAGAGGAAGTCAGATTGCCATTTGGCAAACGAAGTTCGTTCACTCGGAAATCCTTAGATTTCGCAAGGATTTTGTTTAACCGACTGACTTCACTCAAACTTTAAACATTTGTACAAAGGTTTTTTCCAGCCGGATCGTTTAGCAGACCGGAGAGCTTTCCTGTATGCCTTGCGAGCCGACCTAAAAGCCTTCGACCCAGCCGAACATCGTCTGTTCCGACTCTATCTACATTGTTTCCTGAGCTTGGCCAGATCAGAATTCCGCCAAGGGATTCCTCTTGTGGTCTTCACGCAGACCGCAGAAGACAAGCTTATTCAAAAGCTTCCATGATAAAGGCCGTTGTAGCTTAAACGGCATCATCTAAATCACTTGGAGTGTCAATGGATGGTGAGTATCCAAGAAATTTGGCCGCAATCAAATCAGTAAAAATATCCCAGTTCGTGGACCGAGGATTCCTGAAACGCAATTTTTATATATTGAGTTTTACATTTTAAAAGATCTTACGGTTCAAATTAGTTGTTCTTTCAAGTTGGTAAAGGATGAGATTTCGTGTGTCTGGTTTAGCAGTAGATGCTAATAAGAGGGCGAGCCCTTTGCTCGCGAAGCTATTTATTAATAGTCATGAAAAGAGTGTTTGTTCGAACTTAACAATAGGTCACACAATAAATATACATTTGAATCTGCAAGTGCAGTTGATCGTTTTAAGGGTGATATACACCACAGTCCTTCCCCCTTACGAATTTACTTCGATCATATTTAAAAAAAAACTCGTATCTAACAAACGCCTTAGCATATAAATAACAATTCAATTCTGAACGACATACAATAAGTAAACCTAATTTGATCACATGTAATATCAATATCGATATCGATATAACAAACTCGAAAAGTTCATTTTTCAAATTATTTGAACAACAACCTGATTGCGGTACCATAGTCCCAAAAACATAATTATTTACTGCCAGTTGGCATTCACACTTCATACGCTGGATCATCATCCTTATGATTTGGTATATACGAGCGTCGTTGTTGGAAGGCGTCTCTCGTGCCAGAACGTCTACTTCAGCTACTGGTTGTTCCACAAGCACCCTTTTGCCAATTATAAGTGTCGGTCCTACGTCATTGCATGCCGGCCGACAACAAAGCGTTCCACGAATACGTTCCATAGCCACACAATAGCCAGTTAGCCGCAATAGATAGCCATCGAATTGAGATTCCTGCATCATGCGTTACCTTCATAAAAAAAACGAAAAACTTATTATAAATAACCAGTGCGATTTTCTTCAAAGTCGGGCTCATCTAGAATATAAATTTTGTCGAATTATTTGTCAATTTTAGTAGCAATTATCACTACAGTTCAATTAATGCATTAGCACAACACGTTTAAAATGCTTGTATATCAACACTACCCTTTCTTTAGCTATTCAGCTTACCCTACAACCTTTTAGCAGACAATCTTTAACAACTTACACAATCACTGTATCTGGGCAATTGCACCAGTCTTACCACGCATAATAATCAATCTTGACAATTTCGTCGTACTTTTTCCAGTGACTTGCTGGGTCAGTGGAAATTATCTCCGTTTCAGTTCTTTTGTTCATGCACATCTGTTTCAATCGTCGAAAAACCGTGTATCCAGCAAGTTTTACTTTTGATCAAAATGGTATGGAGAACAATTAATAAGCCGAATATTCAGCACAGTGTTCTTGCTACATCCACTACACATATAACCGCACAGAGAACACAGGACAGATAATGTTTGCACCAATCATTCACCCACAGTTTTCGTGTCAGCAGGAGATCTACTGCTCGCTTGCTACACTCAGGCAATGAGGATTAGCAGTCACTTAAACCTATCACCCGGAGAGGTGCTGATGGTGGCAAAATTGAATCACTTTCACACCGCAATTGGTAACTGCGCTTCTCTTTCCCGACTTTTCTTTTTTTCAATCCACTTCACACGCGTTAGAACGATTTTATTTTCTCGTCGCCACTTTTATATATTGAGTTTTACATTTTAAAAGATCTTACGGTTCAAATTAGTTGTTCTTTCAAGTTGGTAAAGGATGAGATTTCGTGTGTCTGGTTTAGCAGTAGATGCTAATAAGAGGGCGAGCCCTTTGCTCGCGAAGCTATTTATTAATAGTCATGAAAAGAGTGTTTGTTCGAACTTAACAATAGGTCACACAATAAATATACATTTGAATCTGCAAGTGCAGTTGATCGTTTTAAGGGTGATATACACCACAGCAATGTTTGCGAAGTAACATTTAAATGTTCAAAAAAGATGTAGCGATGGTCCGATAAAGATTCTTCATCTGACACATGCCAATTGCTCGGTACTAATTCTACTAGAGCAAAGCGTTATATCACAGACAAACAGACGTTTCAAAAGATATTATAGTACAAGATAAAGATTGTCGCTAGTGTAACCATTGTTCCGGCGCCGTAACATATCAGGTACACATCTGTCAAAGCTGAATGTGGATGTCTCGAAATCACTACACCGATTATGATGATCATCGACGACAATCAGCACGATTTGCATAGGGATCCCTAGTGTCTCTCATTTGGCTCTCAATGTTTCTATCCCAACATTTGTTTACACCCTAACATACTTTCTCGCACAAGTGGATTTCAAGTTTCATAAAACTAAACAAGCTTATTTTTCATTAAATAGTGGTTAAACAATAAAACAAAAAAAAATCCATATTTAATACTCGGTTCAGATTACTTGAAGCATCAATTTTAGTAATGAAATTTCATTAGATTTTGTCACGTTTTATGGAGATTGAAATATTCTGTATCAGACGCTTTCACATGTTAGCCTTCCATCGCCAGCAGCTGATCGTGTAAACAAATCGTTTGACAGACGTGGCCCCGGGATGTTGCGGACAGCGACGAGAGCGACAATCTGTATCTTGTACTATAATATCTTTTGACGTTTCACTTGGAATAAATTGTTATAAAAATCATTGTCACGAAAACATAACCGCCCAATGCTAACCAATGCTGGCTGTGTTACGCAAATCACTCAGTAGGTGGCAGTAGTGAGCAAACGTCAACCAGGAGCAAAAACCATGCGAGCGCCGTGACCGAGCGATTTGCGAACTACAAAATATTTGAACTAACCGTTAAAAAGGGTAACGATGAGAAGTGAGTAGAGTGAGACGTCTGTTTGTCTGTGGTTATATCTAACACTTCCTCTCTAGCAGATACCATAAAGGTTGAGCGGTTGCCTATGTTAAGTAATGCAAGATCTGTACTGCTTAAGTACTCCATCAAACTGAAACCTGAACTGAACTGAAGTTAACGTCTGAGCTGCCTCAGATGAGGGTCTGTGTCATTTGGCATAAAGTCATTTGGCATAAGGTCGTTTGGCATAAGTTCACTTGGCATAAAGACATTTGGCATAACGGTCATTTGGCATAATGGACACTTGGCATAACAAAGAAGGGTGCATTTCGATTATGCCAAATGTCCATTATGTCAAATGACCGTTATGCCAAATGTCTTTATGCCAAATGACCTTATGCCAAACGGCGTTATGCCAAATGACTTTATGCCAAATGTCCCGCTCCCCTCAGATGATATGGTGAACATTAGCATCACTGCCAATAATTAGCGAAAAGACTTGGCATGCAGTGTGCGATGACCTGTTTGAAAGCATCCGTAGGGGATGATTTATCGTGCGGTGAATAAACCGAACCATAAACGTATTTCCTGTTGATATTTCCAATAAATACATCAATTGTGACAGCACATACATCTCTGGTAGTGGATAACTGACACTGAGGAAGATTACAAGTGGTAGTCGAAATACGCGTATCTGTTAAAGGATAAGCAAAGTAGCACGGGGATGAATCTTCGTCACGAAAAGCACTGCCCGTTCGATAGCTCAACACTAGCGAACCTGGTGGTGGAAGTCAAGCTTTAGTCTACAGCGAGCATAGAGAGGCGGCGTAGCACGCTTTGATATTTTTTTATTTTCCTATGTAAATTCATTCCAATCTAGTTTTCCAAGTGGAAATTTCACTACTTCCACCTCGAAACTTCACATTTGTTCGAAGATACACATCTGTTCTGTGAAAATAGGGTAGAATTAAAAGGTACAACTGATTAGGTACACTCATTCGAAGAGGGTTTGAAGAGCCGGTTTTAGATCATCTCTGGGTTCGAGTTAGTTAGAGTGTATCAGCGATTGCGTTGTTGACAAGCACACATGCTCGAGGCATAACACGCGAGTTTGCTTTTTCACTTTTGCTGAAAATAGCAAAGATTGAGTTTACAAGGTTTCGTATTAAGTATTAAGGCTGCTTATAAGACCCCCCTAATCATTCATTGCTCGGTCACGGTAAGCATAAAGCTGCATAACACCATGAATTAGTCACACTGACACTAGTGAACTCCTACCACTGGAACAGGCGGGCCGTAGTGTATTCTTAGCCAGTTGAACTAACCTTTACCGACCATACACAGCTATCTAGGCTGATCGAAAAAAAGAAGTTCATATTGATGATCAACTTCATAGGGGCCCGTAAAGCCGGATTACTTCCCTTCAATTAAAAGTTAATCGTGTTTCGTATCAATAGGTTACCCTAGTATCAAAGGAATTCTTCCATGCAAGACTGAAATTCCCCTATGGATTCTCCTCAGAATTCGGTCAAATTCCTCTTGAGTAATATTCCTCCATAATAAATCTAATTTCAGAAATGGACCGAACTGGGCGTATCGGAACCGATCGTACGAGCTCTGGCGGACAAAGGTTTCCGCACGCCGACCGAGATCCAAACACTGTCGCTGCCGGTCGCCATCATGGGCAAGCGGGATCTGCTCGGAGCGGCCGAGACCGGAAGTGGTAAAACGTTGGCGTTTGGAATTCCCCTGCTGGAAGGGATTATGAAGCTAAAAGCGACGGAACCGCCTCGGATGCGGAAAGATAAAAAATCCGCCAAGAAGGAGGAAGAGGCAGAACGCGAGGGGCACGAACTGACGCCTCCTCCGGAGGAACTGGAATACTATCCGACGCCCGGTGGTGAGGATTCGTCGGTTCTGCTGGACAGGGATCTCGAGAAGGACGAACAACCGCAGCTGGATAAACCTTTGTACGCATTGATCCTAACGCCAACTCGGGAGTTGGCTGTGCAGATCAACGACCATCTGAAAGCGGTTACCAAGTATACGGACATCCAGATTGCAACCGTTTTCGGAGGTTTGGCAGCCGTCAAGCAGGAAAGGATGCTGAAAAAGTGCCCGGAAGTGGTGATTGCCACTCCCGGTCGGCTTTGGGAGTTGATTCAGGCTGGGAATCCACATCTCTGCAAGGTCGATGAAATTCGGTGAGTATCTGAATGATTGTCACTATTTGAAGTTTGAACGGAATGGTCCAATTTTATTAATTCCAACTCAGCATCACTATTTGGAGCAATAGCTAGCAAATAATCAAACGGATTGCCACTTCCTTCTTCCAGTAGATATTGAGAATATTTTCAAAAGGAGTGTTTGAGAAATTTCTAGCAGAGTTCTTAAATATACTTCTGTCAAAATTTCTAGAACCATTTTCTGGAAAACTTTCAAGGATAAATGTTTGTATCAGATTTTTATAACAAAGCAAAGCAAAGATAACCGTACACATTGTAGTTGCTACTCCGTGATTGACCAGAACAATCTTTGCAACTGCCCCAAACACGCGTCACTTTCTCCTTCGAACAATGCAACGCGACCGTGATTTCGATCGCAACTGCCCCACCCTGATAAAAAATATCATAAAAATACGATAAATGTTATTGTTACAACACCATTTTTTCGAAAAATATTCACCATTAAACGTATTGTAATTTACACGGCACACTCACCATCACCCCTATTGTTCTATACCATTCGGCGAATGGTAAATGGCACTTTTACAATAAAAAGTGGTGGTCGTTATGTATCTTAACCATAAAATTTTGAGAAAATTTTCATACACTTTTTCGCGAAAAACAATAGAATGTATTGTGTTTTTATGAGACATTTTTAGGGCAATTTTCAAAAGAAAACAATATATCTTAATGTTTTTTCATTGTTCTTACAATACAAATACAATTGATTGAATGGTGTCAAATGAATCGTTGTTACAATAAAAATAGAATAATATTAGTTGTTATTTGTAAGCAGTTTTCGCTTTTGTAAATCCATAGAATTTATATTTCTCGCTAACATTTATATCCAGCATTTACGAGCACTAACAGCCGCCAGAATGATATGCACATTTTATGATAAGAATCAAACACTCTGATGGCTGTCTGGTAAGTATTGCTTGGCAGCTGTTGATAAAATCTATCTTCAATCTTTTCAAATAACTGCCAAATATCACAAGTCAGACCTCAGGTCATATGATCCACACCATAAATCGGTCACAATTCATGTGGCCATTAGTATCTGTAAATGCTGGAGAAAATTGTTACCGAAAATATGAATTCTTTGGTTTTTCAAAGGCGAAATCTGTTTACATAACAACAAATACTATTGCATGTTTATTTTAACATTGGTTCAATTGACCCCATCAAACTAATTGTATTTGTATTGTTATCAATGGTAGTTTACTATTTACTAGATTCCTTTAATTTATTGGAAAACATTAGAAAAATCATTGTTCATCTTTTCTTATCGTAACATCCTCACTTGGCTAAACCTGCTTCAGCTAGTTTTCTATAAGTACTTCCTCAGTTATTCATTGAGAGCTTCCTCTGCCAACACGGCTTGACGTCTGTCAGTCGTTGAAGTTTTAGCGAATAACATTCGATAACCGAAACATCTACTGTACTCAAATTTAAAAAGAAAACTATAAAAAATATGTCAAGTGATTTTGTATTTGATTATACAAACATGATCCAAGCAACAATATTGTTATTTATTTGTTACGAATTGTTTTCAAGTGTAATTGAGAAATAAACTCTTTTTTAATAAAAAGTCCATGAGAACTTTGCAGGCACTTTTGCAACTTTTTAAAAACAACTTAAATTAATTTTTACTGATAGTAACTTTAAATTATTATAGAACTATTGAAAAACAATCGAATCAATTAGTCACTAATGAAGCTAATGTTCACTTATTGTACGAACTATATGGGCTTGATTTCTATTGTAAAAAGTAACAATATATCTACTATTTGTTTTATTGTGCACAATAAAACCAGTCATATGTTAATAATATTTACCATGTACTCAATGATATTTTTTTATCCGGGCAAACACGCGTCACTTTTCGTTTTTTCTGCCGAACAATGCAAATCGATCGAGAACCCCATCGCATTTGCCCCAAATACGCGTCACTTTTTACTTTCTCCTTCGAACAATGCAACGCGACCGAGATTTCAATCGCAACTGTCCCAAACACGCGTCACTTTTCGATTTTTCCGTCAAACAATGCAAATCGATCGAGATCCCCATTGCAACTGCAGCAAACACGCGTTACTTTTCGTTTTTTCGGCCGAACAATGCCAATCGATCGAGATCCCCATCGCAAGTCTGTATCAGATTTTTTTTATTACATTCAAAAAGGAGTGAAACTTTGATTTCGTACCAAGTTTCCTTGCAGGATTCCTGCAAATGTTCCTTCAAAGTTTTTTACATAGATTCCTTTTGGAATTTTTTTCGGGATTCATTTCTGCATTTCTTTGAAAAGTTGCTTCTATAATTATTCCAAAAATTCTTCGCGAAACTCTGAATTTCTCCATCGATTTCTCAAGAGATTCACCATAGACTTAACACTGCGAGATAGCACCAGGAATTCCTTCCAGGATTCTTCCTCACAAGATTCCAACTATTGATTTATAGAAACAAACGTTTGCGTGAATCTTTGTTTGTTCTAAATATTGAATCATGATTATTGATAGCAACTTCATTAAAAGTTTATAATTGATGACCTTGATCGAAAATTGATAATTTCAAGTTTTATGTAGCTCAGCAGAGAGATATTTCATTTAACTTAAATGTCAGCACTGTAACATCTGAACTGAATTAAAATAGAATCATTTTCATGATGATCAATAAATATTATCAATCCAGTTGGTTGGACCTCGTATTTTACGCTAGCAAAAACTGAGGTTTTCAACTGGATTGATAATAACAAAAGTACGAATGTTGTACCCATCTACAGCTTCCTGGTCATCGACGAAACGGATCGTATGCTTGAGCGGGGACATTTCGACGAACTCAAGCAGCTACTGGAAATGATCAACAATAACGAAGAGGCCACAAAGCTACGGCGCAACTACATCTTCTCCGCCACGCTTACCATGGATCATGACTTGCCGGAGCACCTGGTGGCCAAAGCCAAGAAGAACAAAAAGGTTCACATCACGAAGGAAACAATTGGCCAGAGGTTGAACAACCTGATTCAAATCATCGGCATGACGAATCCGAAAGTCGTGGACATCACGCAGGAGCATGGAACGGCCCATACCCTAATCGAATCGAGGATCCTGTGCAAAGCTGAACATAAGGACTACTACCTGTACTACTTCCTGCAGCGACATCCGGGTCGAACCTTGGTGTTCTGCAACTCGATCGACTGCGTCAAACGGCTCGTTTCGCTGTTCGGATATCTGAACTGTGAACCGCTCAGCCTTTTCGGAAGCATGCAACAACGTCAACGGTTGAAGAATCTGGAACGGTTCACCCAGAATCCGGCTGCGCTGCTGATCGCCACGGACGTCGCCGCCCGTGGTCTGGATATCCCAAACGTGGACCACGTCATTCACTACCAGGTGCCCAAAACCACCGAAAACTACGTGCATCGTTCCGGGCGAACGGCGCGTGCCAGCAAGGAAGGTATCACGGTGCTGCTGATAGGAGCCAACGAAGTCGGCGACTACGTCAAGCTGAACCAATCGCTGGGAAGGACCGAAGATCTGCCGATGTATCCCACGTCGGAGCGGATGATGAAGCAGATCAAGGAACGGGTCAATCTGGCACGGGACATCGAGAAGATGGATCTGCGCCAGCGGCGGACCAACGACAGCCGAAGCTGGGAGGACAAGGTGGCAAAGGAATTCCAAACCGATTCGGACCTGGACAGCGAACAAGAGGAAGAACGCAAGCTGGCCAAAAGCCGCGAGAAACGGCAGATGAAGGCGAGGAGATTCGAGCTGAGCCGCCTGCTGGCCACACCCATCGTGATGGATCGAGTCGAATTGAAGTGAGTATATTGGTGTTTGGGGTTGGTTTTGTTCGAGGAATATATTTTTACAACTTTTGTATTGTAGGTTCCCTACGTCGGCCGTATCCGTGAATCTACCGGCGGAAAAGGAACGCTCCGCAATCAACCTAGTGAAGCAAGTCGTCGAAGAGAATATTCAGCTCAAGAAGCAACGAAACAAAAAGAAAAAGTTAGAATAATCAAGAACCTTTTTCAAATTTAGGTTAAATGATGATCCTAGTATTAAGTAATGTAAATAAAACCTTTATGATTCTTCGTTTCATAACTAGCCCTATTTTTTTTTCAACACGATGTCTTTGCCACAGTGAAACATACGTCACACTCTGATTGCCTCCCATCGATCACCTTTTCAACCGCTGATTCAAATGTTCGGTAGTAGGTCGATTGGCCACATACGGCGCTGGCATCGTTTTTGCTCACTACCGCCACCTAGTGATGGCCCGACCAAACAAAATAAATTTAGCATTGGGCGATTGCGTTTTCGTGACGATGCTTATCAATTAATTTTCGTCTAAGTGTTACGTCTATTTCTCTGTGTCTTTGCCTTACCTAATCGTCTAGCACATAATCCAGCATTACTGCCGTTTGAAAATTGTGCCAATCTTCTCTTGTATCCGGTTCGGAATCACATTGCAGAAAACTTTGAGAAGGAGAATTCTAGCAGAATCTTGACAGAAGTGGATCCGAATCCACACAGGATTTACGTAGAATTCAGACTTCCAAAAGCTTTGAAGCAGACGGAATTTCCAAAAAGAATTCAACAGACTTCGAGCATAACTCCGACACGATTCGAGCAGAATCCAGACAGGATTTGTGGAATTCAGGCACTTTAGGACAGATTCGACAGGATTGCAGTCGAAACCCGACAACTTTCGAGCAGAATTCCATTGATCAGTATCAATGATCAATAATTATATGATCCGAGCATAGATGGTTTGAGGAGAATCTCGGCTAGATTCGGTGAGAAAGAACCGGGAACCATCCCGGCTAGATTTGAGTTGAATGCCGACAGGTTTGAACCTAGAATCCTATAAAGATTGACGTTGAGTTTGAAACTGGATTCGACGGAAATCCTGAAAGAATTCAACCAGAATCCCGAGGGGATTTCCTAGAATTCAACATGTACCCGGAAAGGATTGGAATGGAATGCCGAAAAGTTTTGAGCGAAATCTAGGCAGCATTTGGCCAGATTTTCGGATGGATTCGAATAAACTTCCATCCCAGGGGTAATTGGGTTCTTTAGGGGTATCCGGATTACTTTATAATCGGATACTCCGCCCAAAAATTAGTCGAAATCCAAAATTTAATAATTTTTGGAGTCCAGGAACTATTTTTTAAATGCATTTGAAGTTTGTATGGGGAAAATTTTTTGTTCGGGTCGAAATGTCACTTTATCGATTGAACTGTCATTGTATCCACGAAAATTAAAACTGTTTTGTTAATTAAACCATCAAAACAAAGGTATTAGAATCCAATAAAATCACGTTATACTCAGAAAAACGAGCTCTTTCGATTAGGATATAGAAAATAGCAATATTCTATTCATTAAACAACCCAATCACTTCTTTTTCTAACAGGAAAAATCCGCATTAAATTTTATTGGCTGTCAACCGCGTCTAAAAGCTACATGGTTAGCAGCGGTTGAAGACGGATAAAAGCGGATTTTTCTGGTTAGCTAGGAAGTGCCACCAGGGGCGTACAATTTCGTTTCAATGATACACTTTCATGCAACATTTTGAATGAGTCACTTCAAGTGTTTCATACATTTTTCTAATGACTCGGTCGTTAAAAAAAACTTTTCCACTCATCGTAGCACTCGGTAGTCTCCCACCCGGTCGCATTGCTTGTGCTTCACCCGTCAGAGCATTAGTGTCTCACTGGTGCGCGCTAGTCTCTCAATGGTTACGGGCGCCGGTTAATTGGATTTAAGTGGTCGAATTTGTTATCCTCTTTCATAAAACATAATTATCATTCTATTGGCGTGCACCACTATTTAAAAATGTGGTTTAAATAGTGTTTTTAGCATGTTGAAGTATTTCAATGACTCATAAATGAAACGAAAATCCAAGTGTATCATCCCATGTTTCATACACACTTGTTTCTGTAGCAGCAACGAACGAGTGTGTTGCTGGGTGAGAGATGAAGCATCACAGCAGTCCGTTCGCATGGGAAACGATTTGCTACAGTCGTCGTACGTCATGTTTTCCTTTCGAAATTGCACGACCCTGAGTGCCACACAGTGGGACCATTCTGAAAAAAGACGATCAAAACCTCTTAGAGCCATGACATTTTAGCATGTAGGTGTCTTCGGAAGATATGTTCAGAAAAATCTTCTCAATTTTTGTGCATATTCACTGTATGGTAAAACTTATAGATAGTAGAGTAAACATAGATCCGTCGATGATGAATCCGTTGTATCCAAACGAACTGTCAAAATTTGTATCCAAACGAGCATGACGTCACGATTCCAATAACAACAATGGAGCGCATGACGTCATATTCAACAGTCGCACTCCTGAAAAATACTATTCGCACGCTTGAAACATTTCACTCAGTGATGTCCGCAGATCTATGTTTACTCTACTATCTATAGTAAAACTGTAAGGTGAACCCGAGCAAAAAAATATTTTTTCAAAATATTGTTTTAGAGGGTAGACGTCTTCAGCAAAGTTGTAGAACATGTAATTTCAAGTAACTTTGTTGAAGACACCATATAGCTTGGACTTCATTTTTGGGGAGAAAATATGAGAATTTTAAAACACAACCTCAAAATCAGTTTTTTGAATTTTTCCATGATTATATCGTAAAATTTTAACGTGATATGTTCTATATGTTTGTAGGTACTACTAAAATACACTATCTTGCCGAAGACACCAACCCTGTAAAATTGACAATTGCTCCAGTAAACCAATTTTTTTGAAATTTTTTCACTATTTTCACTATTGAATATTTTTTGAATAGGCACTTTTTGGCAGCCATGCTTTCAAAATTTCAATGCTTTATTATGTCCAGTATAGACCAAAAGTCACTTAACAATCGGGTCTGATAAGGCACTTTGATTTCTGATGCTATTTTAATAGTCATTTTTCAAAGAAAATATTCGTGAATTTCATACAAATCATTCAATACAAACTGAAAACTCACGAAAACTTTTCGACATTATTACTAGTTAATCCAAATAGTATTCTGGTTGAAATAGTCTACATTTCTTACACTGTGGTTGACTTTACATTCAATACCCGACAAAAAATATCGCTTAATAAATTTTTAGATGAATTTTTAACACCCATTAAAAATTGTGTTTTTCATCTATTTTTTTATTGCAATATAATGAACGCCTCTAAAAGTTGTGTGTTAAAAATTAAAAATAAAATAAAACGAGTGAAACATTGTTAATTGATTGAAATAACCTGTATCTGTTAGAGATATTCTAGGTTGTAAATTTTTCGTCATGATGAAAATTCTTTATATTCGATTGAAATTGGTTATGCTGTTTGATACTCTTTAAAATTTATTTTTTCCAGTTTTCAAGAACTGCGTCCGTTAGGTCGATTCTTGTCCTTGATGTTCAAAATTCCTTCGTCGTAGACATGTTACCTTGGTTCATCCTTTGACAAATCCGCATCAAGATCACGGCTCGATTATGGATGCTTTCCCAGAGAAGCCATTAGTTTTAAGTTTATATTATAACGATTTTTTGAAAAGATAAAGAGGTTTTGTGCCTTTTTGAGAATAGTTTCGTAGTTGAGGAAATCACTCAAAGGGGCTTTTCCCTCTTCAAAAAATTTTAGTTAAAAATTAAAAACACTAACAATTGAAATAGCCTGCATTTATTGAACTTGTTTTTCTTATTCAGAATTACTACTCGGATAAACTAAAAATGATATCGAAAAGTTTTATGAGATTTGGGAATATTTTCTTTGAAAATGACTATTAAAATACCATCAGATATCAAAGTGCCTTATCAGGCCCGATTGTTAAGTCAATTTTGGTCTATTCTGGACAAAATGAAGCATTGAAATTTTGACAGCATGGCTGCCAAAAAGTGCCTATTCAAAAAATATTCAATAGTGAAAATAGTGAAAAAATTTCAAAAAAGTTGGTTTACTGGAGCAATTATCTATTTTACAGGGTTGGTGTCTTCGGCAAGATAGTGTATTTTAGTAGTACCTACAAACTTGTAGAACATATCACGTTAAAATTTTACGATATTATCATGGAAAAATTAAAAAAAACTGATTTTGAGGTTGTGTTTTAAAACTGTCATATTTTGTCCCCAAGAATGAAGCCCAAGCTATATGGTGTCTTCAGCAAAGTTGAAGCAAAGGAATTCCTGGAGGAATCCTTGAAGGAATTCCTGGAGGAATCCTTGAAGGAATTCCTGGAGGAATCCTTGAAGGACTTCCTGGAGGAATCCTTGAAGGAATTCCTGGAGGAATCCTTGAAGGAATTCCTGGAGGAATCCTTGAAGGAATTCCTGGAGGAATCCTTGAAGGAATTCCTGGAGGAATCCTTGAAGGAATTCCTGGAGGAATCCTTGAAGGAATTCCTGGAGGAATCCTTGAAGGAATTCCTGGAGGAATCCTTGAAGGAATTCCTGGAGGAATCCTTGAAGGCCCAACTAACAATCACTCATTTAACAGGCACCTTAATGACGAAATAATTCAGCATAATGTTGAATAACATTTGAATTATTTTCACGTACAACCTATGTTCGGGTTTTGTTCACACAAATTTGGAGAAGTTATAAAGCATCATGTTGTGCACCAACTTATATTGTTGTTGTTCAAAACGTTTTACAAATGTACAAGAAAGTTGTTATTCAGCTTTGGGAAAAATGACTGAAAATAAATAAAATGCAAAAATGTTAAACTCTCACGAGAGTAATTATTTGCTCTCATGTTGAGAACACTTATTATGAAATAAGAATTACATATAAAATTACCCAAATCCGGATTAGAACTCGAGACCTGTCGATTGCCAGCCGCATGCGTTCCTATCTGCGCCATCCTAGAGATGGTGAGATGCAGCACCCAAAGCAAAACATAATCTTCCCATGACTCAATAATGATCACTCCTGAACTTGTGTTCAGCAGTGGTGAATTACCGCAGAACGTGGTAATCAACTGAACAACGCCTTATACTTCAACAGCTGTTCAGTCCAAAACACGTGTTTTCCATTCTGGTTTCGCTGTCAGTATTTTTATCGCACGGTGAGAAAACTTGTATCGAATGCGGCCAAAAAGTGTTGGTCCTTATAGAAGATATTGTTTCCAGACGAACTAATTGCGATATGAATATGTTTTTATTTTTATTATTAATTATCTATCTTTAAAAATGTATGACAATATGTGGTGCGGTATGGTCTTGGACATGGTGCATTCTCAGCATCTGTTAAGGTAATCTACTCATGCTCAGTCGAAGATCCGTTAAGCATTTTTTTTTATTTAGGCTGGAGACTTTTGGTGGCAACGCAGTCTTTATTCTTAAAACGGGTTTATTGTTTACCCTTAAAAGCTTTATTTATGCTTTTGTCATGGAATCTTGATATTATGTTCAATAAATAAATAAGGATATTTTGGGATACTTGAAATGTGTCGATTTCTGAATGCTGTTTGGTTATCAAGGTGACTGTGAGAACAATATTCAGTAAACACGACAGCACTGAAATGTCAAATGCATCGATCCAAGCGTCTCGTACAATCGAACTGCTGCGGAAGATAAAAAATATAATAATCAAGGTACAAGATATCTTGTTACAGACTAACAATAATAAATAAATGCCTCATTTTTACGTTGATTACGTCTCTTGGCACTCATTGTAAACTACATAATTCTATTCTGTTTGATTTTATGTGATTAGTTTAAAACTTTGGTTCTTTAATAACTTGATAATAATAACAGTTTTAGCCATGATTTATCCCATAATCCGAACAAAGTTCCGAGTCAAACTATGACGGCCTGAAGGCGTTTATTTGACATGTGAAAAGCTGTGAAAAGCACATTGTTCAGGAGCATATACTTATCGATACATCAGCTTAATAAGATGCAGGCAAATGTTTTGTTAAACTCTTTTGTTAAGAAATCAATGCTTGTCGAATAAATTTCTTGTTAAACTTTTGAAAAGTGTTTTAATTTATCATTGTTGATTCCGATGAGGAAAGTCGAACATTGACTATTTTCTCAATTGAAAAATCATTTAAACAGTAATGTGTAGAGCATAATTTTAGTTCAGCTATCATGACCATTATTAAGCAACAATTCAGCAAGCTTGCTTGTTTGTGACTTGCAATTGTTAGTTGGGGGAATTCCTGGAGGAATCCTTGAAGGAATTCCTGGAGGAATCCTTGAAGGAATTCCTGGAGGAATCCTTGAAGGAATTCCTGGAGGAATCCTTGAAGGAATTCCTGGAGGAATCCTTGAAGGAATTCCTGGAGGAATCCTTGAAGGAATTCCTGGAGGAATCCTTGAAGGAATTCCTGGAGGAATCCTTGAAGGAATTCCTGGAGGAATCCTTGAAGGAATTCCTGGAGGAATCCTTGAAGGAATTCCTGGAGGAACCCTTGAAGGAATTCCTGGAGGAATCCTTGAAGGAATTCCTGGAGGAATCCTTGAAGGAATTCCTGGAGGAATCCATGAAGGAATTCCTGGAGGAATCCTTGAAGGAATTCCTGGAGGAATCCTTGAAGGAATTCCTGGAGGAATCCTTGAAGGAATTCCTGGAGGAATCCTTGAAGGAATTCCTGGAGGAATCCTTGAAGGAATTCCTGGAGGAATCCTTGAAGGAATTCCTGGAGGAATCCTTGAAGGAATTCCTGGAGGAATCCTTGAAGGAATTCCTGGAGGAATCCTTGAAGGAATTCCTGGAGGAATCCTTGAAGGAATTCCTGGAGGAATCCTTGAAGGAATTGCTGGAGGAATCCTTGAAGGAATTCCTGGAGGAATCCTTGAAGGAATTCCTGGAGGAATCCTTGAAGGAATTCCTGGAGGAATCCTTGAAGGAATTCCTGGAGGAATCCTTGAAGGAATTCCTGGAGGAATCCTTGAAGGAATTCCTGGAGGAATCCTTGAAGGAATTCCTGGAGGAATCCTTGAAGGAATTCCTGGAGGAATCCTTGAAGGAATTCCTGGAGGAATCCTTGAAGGAATTCCTGGAGGAATCCTTGAAGGAATTCCTGGAGGAATCCTTGAAGGAATTCCTGGAGGAATCCTTGAAGGAATTCCTGGAGGAATCCTTGAAGGAATTCCTGGAGGAATCCTTGAAGGAATTCCTGGAGGAATCCTTGAAGGAATTCCTGGAGGAATCCTTGAAGGAATTCCTGGAGGAATCCTTGAAGGAATTCCTGGAGAAATCCTTGAAGGAATTCCTGGAGGAATCCTTGAAGGAATTCCTGGAGGAATCCTTGAAGGAATTCCTGGAGGAATCCTTGAAGGAATTCCTGGAGGAATCCTTGAAGGAATTCCTGGAGAAATCCTTGAAGGAATTCCTGGAGGAATCCTTGAAGGAATTCCTGGAGGAATCCTTGAAGGAATTCCTGGAGGAATCCTTGAAGGAATTCCTGGAGGAATCCTTGAAGGAATTCCTGGAGGAATCCTTGAAGGAATTCCTGGAGGAATCCTTGAAGGAATTCCTGGAGGAATCCTTGAAGGAATTCCTGGAGGAATCCTTGAAGGAATTCCTGGAGGAATCCTTGAAGGAATTCCTGGAGGAATCCTTGAAGGAATTCCTGGAGGAATCCTTGAAGGAATTCCTGGAGGAATCCTTGAAGGAATTCCTGGAGGAATCCTTGAAGGAATTCCTGGAGGAATCCTTGAAGGAATTCCTGGAGGAATCCTTGAAGGAATTCCTGGAGGAATCCTTGAAGGAATTCCTGGAGGAATCCTTGAAGGAATTCCTGGAGGAATCCTTGAAGGAATTCCTGGAGGAATCCTTGAAGGAATTCCTGGAGGAATCCTTGAAGGAATTCCTGGAGGAAACCTTGAAGGAATTCCTGGAGGAATCCTTGAAGGAATTCCTGGAGGAATCCTTGAAGGAATTCCTGGAGGAATCCTTGAAGGAATTCCTGGAGGAATCCTTGAAGGAATTCCTGGAGGAATCCTTGAAGGAATTCCTGGAGGAATCCTTGAAGGAATTCCTGGAGGAATCCTTGAAGGAATTCCTGGAGGAATCCTTGAAGGAATTCCTGGAGGACTCCTTGAAGGAATTCCTGGAGGAATCCTTGAAGGAATTCCTGGAGGAATCCTTGAAGGAATTCCTGGAGGAATCCTTGAAGGAATTCCTGGAGGAATCCTTGAAGGAATTCCTGGAGGAATCCTTGAAGGAATTCCTGGAGGAATCCTTGAAGGAATTCCTGGAGGAATCCTTGAAGGAATTCCTGGAGGAATCCTTGAAGGAATTCCTGGAGGAATCCTTGAAGGAATTCCTGGAGGGAATTTCTTGAGGAATCCTTGAAAGCATTCCTGGAGCATTCTTTGAAAGAATTTTTGGATGAATCCTCCAAGGAATTCTTGACGGAATTGATAAAAAAAATCCTTGGAGGAATTCCTGAAGAATCCTTGAAGGAATTCCTGGAGGAATCCTTGAAGGAATTCCTGAAGGAATCCTTGAAGGAATTTTTGGAGGAATCCTGCAATGAGCTTATGGAGGAATCCTGTAAGAAATTCATGGAGGAATCCTTGAAGGAATTCCTAAAGAAATCCTTGAAGGAATTCCCAAAGAAATTCTTGAAGGAATTCCTGGATGAATCATTGAAGAAATACCAGAAGGACTATCTGAAGAAATCATCGAAATAATTTATTAAATAACTCTTAAACACATCAGTGAAAGAATCCTTGAAGGAACTCCTAAAAAAATCCACGAAGGAATTTTTGAAGGAATAATTAAAGGAACTCGTGATGGAATCCTTGAAGGAATTTCTAAAATAATCCTTAAGAAACTTCTTCCCTTGAAGAAGTCCTTGAAGGAATTCTTGTATGAAATCATGAAGGAATTTATGCAAGAGCTTCTAAAGGAATCCTTTAAGGAATTTCTAAAGAAATTCTTGATGGAATTGCTGTGGGAATCTCGAAAGGAAGGACGTGCTTGCAAAGATTTCTACGGGAATTCTTTCAAGGTTTACTTCAGAAGTTTCTTCAAAGATTCTGAAAATAATCTTGAAGAAGTTCATAGGAGAATCCTTGATATATTCCTGGAGGAACCTTTGAAAGAATTCCTGAAGGAAATTATTGCTTTGGGAGGTCTTGTTCTTGAAGGAATTCCCCAAAGAAACCTTGAAGGGATTTTCTAAGGAATTCTTGAAGGAATTCCCTCAAAAATCCTTGGAGAAATTTCCTAAGAAATCCTTGCTGGAATTCCCTAAGAAATCATTGATGAAATTCCCTTAAAAATCTTAAAGGACTTTCTTAAGTAATCCTTGAAGGAGTTCCTGAAGAAATCCTTGAAGGAATTCCCTAAGGAATTCTAGAAGAAATTTCCTAAAAAAATCTTAAAGGATTTCTTGAAGGAATGCCTGAAGTAATCGCTGAAGGAATCCTTGAAGGAATTCCTGGAGGAGTCCTTGAAGAATTCCTGAAGGACTCTTTGAAAAAATTCTTTACGGAATCCCTGAATGGATTCCTGACAGAATGCGTGAAGGATGTCCCGACGGAATCCTTGATAGAATTCCTCATGGAATCCTTGAAAGAATTCGTAATGAAATCCTTAAAAGAATTCCTGATTTTTCAAGGATTCCTCAGGGAATTCTTACAAGAATTCCTAAGGGAATTCTTTCAAGGATTCCTAAGGGAATTCATTCAAGCATTCCTTCAGGAATTTATTCAGAGATTTCTTCAAGAATTCCTGCAAGAAATCCTTAGAGAATAATTCAAGGATTTATCAGGGAATTCCGTCAAGAATTCCTTAGTAAATCCCTTCAAGGATTCCTTAGGGAATTCCTTCAAGGATTCCTTACAGAAATATTTCAAGGATTTCTCAGGGAATTCCTAAAAGGATCCCTTCAGGAATTCCTCAAAGATTCATTTGAAAATTCCTTCAAGGATTGCTTCAGGAATTTCCTTAAGGAATTCTTCAGGTATTCCTTCGAAGGATTCCTTGGAGAATTCCTTCAAGGATTTCTTTGGGAATTTCTTCAAGAATTCCTTCAAGGATTCCTTAGATAATTCCGTTATTGATTCCGTAGCGAATTCCTTCAAGGATTTCTTCAAGAGTTCTTGCAAGGATTTCTTAGGGAATTCCTCCAAGGATTTCTTCAGGAATTTTAAAAGGATTCCTTCAAAAATTCCTATAAGGATTTCGTAGGGAATTCCTTCAAGGATTCCTTAGGAAATTTCCTCAAGGATTGCTTCAGGCATTCCTTCAGGGATTCCTTAAAGATTTTTTTTCAGGAATTCCTCGAAGAATTCTGTCAGGTTATTTTTTCAAAAAATGCCTCAGGAGTTCCTTCAAAGATTTCTTCAACGATTTCTTAAGAAATTCGTTAAAGGATGTTTTCAGGAGTTCCTATATGAATTCTTTTAGGAATTCGTTTAAGGTTTCCTTCAAGAATTTCTTCAAATTTGACTAAGATTTTTTCTAAGTACTTCTTCATATATGAAGGAATATATTCCTTTAAGTTATCAGAAATTCTTCAAATGATTCTCTCAAATACCTCAATTGATTCATTCAGGAAATGAATCCTTTGAGAATAATCGATACCCTGAAAGGATTCTTCCAGCAATTCCTATAAGGAACTCTTCACGTACTGTTTAAACGAATCGTATAGGAATTCCTCAAAGGATTCCTTCAGGAATTTTTCAAATTATTCCTGCTCAAACGATTCGTTGAGGAATGCCTCATAATATTCCTTAATGAATCCCTATAAATATTGCTCCATGTATTCCACACAATTGTTCCGCTAATTTCCTTAGTAATTTCTCGAGGATTTTCTCCATATTTTTATAGAAGTTCTGCAAGGATTTCTACAGATATCTACTAGAAAGTTTTACAAGATTGCCTTCAAAAATTCTTTCAGGATTTTATTAAGAATTCTTCAAGGACTTCTCCAAAAATGTTTAGACAAATTACTTAACGGATTCTCTCAAAAATGCATCTATGACTACCTTCATAAACATCTAAAAAGATTCCTTCTGACGATTTTTCAAGTATTCCTCCATGGGTTCTTTCATAAACTTTAAAAAAGAAACCTGCTGGAATTCCTTCAAGGGATCCTCGAGGAAGTTTTTCAAAGATTCTCTCATGATTATGGAGGATTCCTCCACGAATTATTCGAAGTTACCTTCAGCAAAGTTTTTTTTCCATGACTTGAAAAATTCTTTCACGGATTCCTCCAAAGACTTCTTGGGAAATCACCCTTAGATATTTCTTTACGATTACTTCCATCAAGAATTCTCCCAATGATGTTTTTTTTCGGGAATGCTTCTAATCATTTCTCTGTGGCTTCCCCCAAAAATTCTTCTAGGAGTCACTTCGTAACTTCCAACGGATAATTCTACATATTTTTTAAGATTGAAAATGTATATAAGGATGTTTTGCTCGCTGAAATTCCCTGAAAGATTTTCATGGATTCCTCCGTGAATTATCCTAAGGAACTCACGGAGGGATCATAGGATAAATTTCTCGAGGAATTCATGGAGAAACTCCTTATGGTTTGTGTGATAGAATTCTTGGAGAAATTCCAGGAAAAGTCTCTGGAGAAATACTTGGAAAAATCATTGGAGGAATTCCTGGCGGAATCCTTGGTGGAATTCTCTGATGGAGTTTTGAAGGCGTTCCAATAGGAGTCCTTGGTGGAATTCTTCGAGGAGTGATTAAATCCTGTGATAGAAATTGGAGAAACTCCTGGAGAAATACTTGAAGAAATTTCCTAAAGGAACACTGAACGTTTTTATTGAGCAAATCCTCTAAAGAGCTGGGAGAGTCCGCAAAGAAATTGTATGGAGTATTATCTGAGAACTTCTACGAAGAATTCCTCGAGAAACTTTTAAAAAACAAAATCCTGTGTGAATTCTAGCAGAACATCCTGAAGAAATTGATGAATGGATTCCTGGGATAGTCTTTGAATACATCCTGGAGGAATTTGGAAAAGATCTTGGAGGAAATTCTTGTGAAATAATCGGGCGAACTTGTGAAAGAGTTTTCAGATAAGCTTCTGAATGAATTTCTGGGAGAATTGATTAACTGCTAGGATGTTTCCGGAAAAAAACACCCGTAGGAGCCTTGGGAAAAAAACTACCAAACGAACAACGGATAAAATTGCTGGAGCAAACCCTAGTGAAATTCCCAGAACGCCTTTTTGAAAAATTTCTCTGGAAAATTTTGGTTGATCTCTCGGTGGAATATCTGATAGTTTTCATAGAGCAACTTTAGAAAGCATTCCCGGAAGAACTTCTTAACTTTTTATGACCATCGTCCAGTTTGGTGGTGTTTAGGAAGAATATTATAGGCATAAAGAATGGAAATTTCACTCAAAACTTAAAATTTCAACAGTGTTGAAAATGATTTCTGAAATAGGGAATTCTGCTAGAGATCATTTTTTTTATTTATTTAATTAGTACACTGTAAATAATCCATATTCCAATGCGGGGGAAATAGGCCAACTAGATTCCGGTTGTGGTAATTTGCGTCTTGAGTAATCACTCGGCACGGCAATGTATTTCGCCCAACAGATGCGACTTACCTCTTCGATTGCCTGCTGCTCAATGAGTGACGACGAACCGGTGAACGTTGCTGTGCACTGCTACCAACCTAGTGAGCTAGAGGTGCCAACGTTGTGTAACGGCGTTACACACTGTCAGTCGAGAGGGGTATGAATATATTTATATTAAGGCACGTATGCAAGACACCTTACATCCTTCCCCTTCTCTAAAGAAAAAAAAAATACGTTCGCATAAGATCAGTTTATTGTTACTAAAGCAGGCACAACCCAACTAACAATTGCAAGACACAAACAAGCAAGCTTGTTGAATTGTTGCTTAATAATGGTTATTATAGCTGAACTAAAATTATGCTCTACACATTACTGTTTAGATGATTTTTTTAATTGAGAAAGTATCGGTATCAACAATGACACATTAAAACACTTTTCAAAAGTTAAACAAGAAATTTATTCGGCAAGCATTGATCCTTAACAAAATAGTTTAACAAAACATTTGTCTGCATCTTATTAAGCTGATGTATCGATAAGCATATGCTCCTGAACAATGTGCTTTTCACTTGTCAAATAAACGCCTTCAGCCCGCCATAGTTTGACTCGGAACTTTATTCGGATAATGGGATAAATCATGGTTTAACTGTTTATACAACCAAGATATTAAAGAACCAATATTTTAAACGAATCACATAACATAAAACAGAATAGAATTATGTAGCTTATTATTGAGTGCCAAGAGACGTAACCAACGTGAAAATGAGGCATTTATTTATTATTATTAGTCTGTAACAGTCCGCAGCAGTTCAATTGTACGAGACACTTGAATCGATGCATTTGACATTTCAGTGCTGTCGTGTTTACTGAATATTGTTCCCACAGTCATCTAGATAACCAATCAGCATTCAGAAATCGACACATTATCCCTACACATAAGTATCCCTAAACATCCTTATGCACTATTTATTGAACATAATATCAAGATTCCATGACAAAAGCATAAATTAAAAAATTGCCTTACGGATCTTCGACTGAGCATGAGTAGATTACCTGAACAGATGTTGTGAATGCACCATGTCCAAGGCCATACCGCACCACATATTGTCATACTTTTTTAGAGATCGATATTTAATAATAAAAATAATAACATATTCATATCGCAATAAGTTCGTCTGGAAACAATATCTTCAATAAGGACCAATACTTTTTGGCCGCATTCGATTCAAGTTTTCTCTCCGTGCGATAAAAATACTGACAGCGAAATCAGAATGGAAACTGTGTTTTGGGCTGAACAGCTGTTGAAGTATAAGGCGTTGTTCAGTTGATTACCACGTGCTGTGCTAATTCACCACTGCTGAACACAAGTTCAGGAGTGATCATTATTGAGTCATGGGAAGATTATGTTTTGTTTTGGGTGCTGCATCTCACCATCTCTAGGATGGCGCAGATAGGAAGGCATGTGGCTGGCAATCGATAGGTCTCGAGTTCTAATCCGGATTTAAGTAATTTTATATGTAATTCTTATTTCATAATAGGTGTTCTCAACATGAGAGCAAATAATTACTCTCGCGAGAGTTCAACATTTTTGCATTTTATTTATTTTCAGTCCTTTTTGCCAAAGCTTAATAACAACTTTCCTGTACATTTGTAAACGCTTTGAACAACTAAAAATTAAATTGGACCACAACATGATGCTTTATAACTTCTCCAAATTTGTGTGAACAAAACCCGAACATAGGTTGTACGTGAAAATAATTCAAATGTTACTCAACATTATGCTGAATTAATTCGTCATAATGGTGCCTGTTAAATGAGTGATTGTTAGTTGGGAAGTCATCCTTGCTATCAATCTTAATTAGCTAACCTGCACATGTTCACGTATTTAATAAACACCTTAAATCGCAACATAAGTTAAGTTTTCATTCACCAATGTGATGCACAAATTATAAAAAAAAATATTTATATTTCGGTGTATACTATTTATTCGAGCGCTTTGATCGATGTCTGAATTCGAGCACCCCTAACCCGATCGGCACGATCGGCATCCCTGAAACGCTGACGGTTTGACTTTGACATCTCACTGTACACACACCAGTGTGCGTGCTGACAACCATAGTGGTTTCGCAGCGCCATGTCACGAACACTAATGCAAATCTACAGGTTGAAAATATGCCCATTTGATTTTGTTGGGAACAGATGATATTTGTTTGCTATTTTCAACCAGTAACTCAAGTGGTGTTCGTGTAATGCAACGTGTACGTACACGCAACACTAGTAAAAGCAGAAACCTCTATGGTTGCTGACAATTGAACCACACACACCTCAATAAGCAGATTGCCGGGTAAACATTTCTAGATTGAGTTTAAATAAGGGCGAAAGTAACATGAGAGAGTTCTCTTCATCGACTTTCTCTTCTGCAAATTAAAGTGACAAGATGCAAATTCAATCGAACTTTTTTGCACTTAGACGCTAGATTGCATCACAACCTAGCGATTTATGACCAAAAAGTGGAACCATACTTGCATCTTGTCACTTTAATTTGTAGAAGAGAGAGTCGATGAAGAGAACTCTCTCATGTTACTTTCGCCCTTATTTAAACTCAATCTAGATTTTGTTGCCATCAAGATAATTGCATCGTATCCTGATGAAAACAACGAACTCATGCAACGAACCAGATTCTTGACAGCTCCACTATTTTCACCTCGATTTTCACTCTGCTTCTAACCGATTCGAAGAAAAACGGGAGTGAAACTCTCGCCGTAAGCGTTTTGTAGTAGGCATTGTCGTTTTTTCGAAACGGATAACACATTTATCAGTTTTCTCTCTCACTCATTTTTTTAGTTGGGTTACACTTATGATTTCGTGGTTGTTTACTTTACACATTTTATCGCATGTGGTTTTCTTTACCACTTCAGCGGCGCCTCGAAGGTCTTTGGAGGTGGTTTTCTTTACGCACCCTATTTTGCTTGTGGTTTTCTTTACCACTTCGCGGTCGCCTTGAAGGTCTTTGAAGGTGGTTTTCCTTACGCACCCTATTTTGCTTGTGGTTTTCGTTACCACTTCGCGATCGCCTCGAAGGTCTTCGGAGGTGGTTTTCTTTACGCACCGTTTTTTTTGCTTGTGGTTTTCGTTACCACTTCGCGGTCGCCTTGAAGGTCTTTGAAGGTGGTTTTCTTTACGCACCTTTACGATTATATAACTCGTTGTTAAACGTTTTCCTTTACACTTCATTTTACTTCTCGGTGGTTTTCGCTACGCATCACTGTATCAATATTTTTACACCGATTCTTTTCAACATTCAACACATTCCCGTACCGAGTGATTACGGACCAAAAAATATCTGACAGGATCGCCAATGTAAATGATCCATATTCCAATGCGGGGGAAATAGGCCAACTAGATTCCGGTTGTGGTAATTTGCGTCTTGAGTAATCACTCGGCACGGCAATGTATTTCGCCCAACAGATGCGACTTACCTCTTCGATTGCCTGCTGCTCAATGAGTGACGACGAACCGGTGAACGTTGCTGTGCACTGCTACCAACCTAGTGAGCTAGAGGTGCCAACGTTGTGTAACGGCGTTACACACTGTCAGTCGAGAGGGGTATGAATATATTTATATTAAGGCACGTATGCAAGACACCTTACATACACAATAATATTATTTCAGATTTCAAAATTCAACGTTTGTATTAAGATTAATTTGATAAGTTTTCTCAATCAATCTGCTTATGCCGCTCTTAGCCACCGGGAACATTAGTCTCCTAAATTTCTTTCTACCCTCCTCAACCATTAGTACATAAATCACTTTGGTTTGGTCCGGCCATCCGGCATTTGCTCCAATTTTTCCCTAAATCGGTTAGGCATTACGAGCTCAGTGGTCCTTTCATCCGCTGCGGCCCCGGTCGACGAAATGAACTCAGTCCAATTGTGCTGCACAGGGGTCTGCCTCCAAAATGTATGGATACCATCGGTACATTCCTCGAAAATCCGGCTCTAGACGGTGCCGATGATATATCCACTCAGTCATCCGGGAAAAGTGTACTGTGTGATCAGATAAACAGGCCGCCTTGAAGTTTGCAACGTGAACCGGCCGGATAGTACGGCGTCAATGGCCACTGCGGATTGAAAGCGGATCTCTTTCCACATCACGGATGTCGGTTCCTTCTGGCTGTATTTGTGTGTGGTAGGACGACCTTCTGTTGCATTCGATGATTTCGGCTCTTCATTAAAATTATCGGTCTGATGATAAACTTTGCTGATTTTCTTGATTTTCACGCAAAAACACTCAAAACTTGACCGAAATGATAAAACTTTTTCATTTTTGGATGGAAACAACGAAACGAATCGGAAGAGATAAACAAAAATTGACATGACATTCCAAATGACATTGCTGTCAAATTCCCACAGGGTTGGCACAAAAGCTTCATTCGAGCACCAAATTCGAGCAGTTGTATCGTGATATTCAGAATATCACGTTCGGGAAGGTGATATTGGAGATGTCAAAAATGTATGGCTGTATCATGTTCGAGAAACATGATATTGGCCTTGTATCACCAAAACCGCTTGTATCATAATACAACGGCGTAGTCTGAACATAGCATTATACTTGAAATTACATGTTCTACAACTTTGCTGAAGACATCTACCCTCTAAAAAAATATTTTGAAAAAATATTTTTTTGCTCGGGTTCACCTTATAGTTTTACCATACAGTGAATATGCACAAAAATAGAGAAGATTTTTCTGAACATATCTTCCAAAGACACCTATATGCTAAAATGTCATATAATGGCTCTTAGAGGTTTTGATCGTCTTTTTTCAAAATGGTCCCACTGTGTGCCATTCTCCCTGGCCTCATCAGCCCGAGAGCAGGCTTGATAATCCTCCTCGAAATCAAAAGAGTTTTGCAACATGCTCTAGAGCGGTGTTTTGCTTTTGCCTCGTCGCGAGGGAGTAAACGAACCCCAAACAGAGAGGCAATAAAAACTGAGCGAGGAAGAGGGGAACGAAAAAATGAGCCGATGATTATTTCGGGTTTTTGAGTGCGATTTTTGCGAGAGTCTTTCTTTGTATGGGAGTGGAACTCGCAAGAGCTCGCGCTCGGTGCTGTTGAGAATTTGCGTTGTGATTTCTGAGTTTTATTTTCACTCCTCAGAAAATCGCCAAAATCGCTTCCTCATTTTCTCGCGAGGGAGTTTCTGTCAACCCTAATAGAAAAATATGATACAACGTGCTTAACAACCCTTTCGGGCTATCATCTTGATCATATATCAGGCCAAACATGTCTAAAGGTCCTATCTGCAGAAGAGAGGCTCTCTTTGGTTTCCCTCTCTTTCGTTAATTTCTCAGCTGTTTGTTTGTATTATGATTGTCTCCTTTCATTGAACGATGGTCAAAACAATCGTCTTTTGATTTGTACTGCAAAAATTGTTGAAAAGTGTACCAAGTGTACCATTACATTGCAATAATTGAAAGAGAAAGTGAACAAAGAGAGCCTCTCAAATGCAGATAGGACCTATTGAAATGTTTGGCCTGATATGGAATGATACAAGTCTCAGGATTCATCCTATGGTCCACTGCACGAATTTATTCTGGCCTGCTTACTCTCACACGAAATTTGACGTTTGAGAGGTGCCGACACCGCTCAAACGTCAAATTTCGTGTGAGAGTAAGCAGGCCAGAATAAATTCGTGCAGTGGACCATCAGCAGTTTATAATATATTTTTATTAGAGAAGCCTGCCCGAGAGTCAGTTTCCCGAGTGGTCGGTTTCCCCCTTCTAATCCACCCTGTATACATATCGACACTGATTTTTCATTTGGGCCTAACTGACATTTTCGAGTTCTCTTCATCGATCCTCTCTTTGTGTTATCACAGACTGTGTATTGAGTTTTCCAAAGATTTTATGGCTGAAATGCGAAGAAGACGACTACATGTTGCTATAGAAACAAAAAGAACAATGATTTTGTTTGTTTTGATCAAGTTATTAGCGAAAGAGAGAGTCGACGAAGAGAAATCGATCAAGTCAGTTAGGCCCTTATGAAAAATCATTGTCGATATGAGTGTTTGAATAGAATTTCGATAAGTTCGCCCCAACACACCCTAAAATCCAAAAAATATATAAATATCAGTACGCAGCCATTTATACCAGAATACGAAACCACCCCCGCACTGTCAGCACATGGCGCGAAGGGCGCAAACTGCTTGTAAACAACCGCGGAGATATCGTTCGTGCTCGTCGTGTATACAAAAATTATTCTTCGTTCAACTTTTTGTAAAGATTTTAGCAGCTTTTAGAAGTTTCATGCGCATAGAATTAAATAAAAAGTGAAACTCATCGCTTTCTACATAAAATGAACTTCAGTCAAGAGTAAGTTTGTCAAGTTTTAGTGGAAATTCGTTGTTTATTCAAAGGTTCTGCTTTTCAGCTACCAACGTTCGGTTGAGGATGTCCACACGATAGTTCAGTACGCCAAGCTGGACCACAACAACTTGACCAACACATCGCAGGTAAATTGTTTTAAAAGTATACCAAAAGTGGGCAGATATTTAAAACGTCTTCACAAATTCAGGCCATATACTATCCGGATGGCGATCAGGACATGTCCCGACTGAAGCTCCTCGAAGCGGACGATCACATTCTGGAGCAAATCAAGGCAGGCAAGTCGGTGTCCTTCAAGGGGGCCCTGAACGAAAAGGTGGTCATCTGCACCGAATCGCGCACGTACGAAGTCAAGGAAGCGGAAATATCCAACAGTTTGCTGTTGGTACCAAATCTAAAACAAGCGCAGGCCACCAGCCGATCACCGATCAAAAGTCCCAAGGGGGGTGTGAACACCTCGCTGGACAGTAGCACCGAGGAGGTGGACGAGGCGGCGGTGGACAGTATCGATACGGTGGAACGGAAGGATGTGGTCAAAATATTCCACGATTACTTCGAGTGTCGCCAGGTAAAGCCCAAGTACCGGAAAATCATCGACCTGCTCCGGTTGACCAAGTACTCCGGGCCGGAAAACGAGCACCAGGTGGATCGGTCGTTGCTGTTCCGATTCCATCAGCTGTTGGACACGGTTCAGTGTAGCAAAGAGGAGTTCCAGGACGGACTGAAGAAATACCGTGCGATCGAAATAGACGACCGGATTCGCATGCTGGACAGCGAATACGAGTACCGGATTGTCACACTGCTGTTGGCTTTGATTGCGGAAAATTCCTGGCAGCTGGACGAGATCGATAAGGATGTTAGTCTGGAGTCGCTGCAGGGGATCGTACCGTTCGAAGTAGCCGAAGGCGTCTTCGATATCTACACGGAAAAAAGCGAAAGAGTCCCCGGTCGATTCAAGTATCGTGAGAATCTAGTCTGCTCCTTGTTCGCGGAGAAAATTCTTCAGCAGGGTCTGAAGTTTCAAATCGACGATTTCCTGACGACCTGGCAGGAGACCCTACCGGAGGGGTTTACAGCCGACGAACGGTATCTGCGCGGGATAGGAATTATCGATCGCGAAGGAAACGTTCCCTGCGTGAGGGGGTTGAATGAAGCGGATTTACCTACGAATCTACTGGTCCGATTGGTGACGCTGTTCAAAACCAAGGAACGTTGGAACCTGGAGCAAATTGAACCTTACATTGAGTAAGTCGCTATAAAAAAAAACCAATGGGATGGGAGATGTAGGTACTTATTCTCTCTTTCGTTTTTCAGATGCTTCACAACTCCGACGCTGGGTGTTACGTCTATCCTGGCTAAACACACTCGGTCTTTGGTTGTGAACGGCGTGCGAATCTACGTATCCAAGCACTGATATTCAAGCTTCCTACAACATTGCGGTAAGTTTATGAAACATCAGTTAAGTTGCCCTAGAACATAAGATCTAAAATTAGTTTTCTATACATAAATGCTAAACTGAATTTATCGGGAGAAGTATTCTAATGCCGAAATCATCCATATCTAACGGGTATAATTTTTAATCGAAATTTCAATTAACATCAGAAAATTGTACTTGTGATCCCGTTCCATTGGCGGCATGTTTTTCAAACTCTAGGGTTTAACGTTTAACGCAAATGTTCAGAAACCAAACAAGATTCGAGTAGAATTTAGAATTTGAGCAAAAATTTGAACTCCGATATGAATCAATCATAATCTAAAAGAATTCATGCAGAATCCCGAAAACAGTCGACCAGAATCCTTATTAAAACCGAGTAGAATCCCGACATGATTCTAACGGAGTCCCGACAGGATTCGAGCGGAATCCCGACAGGATTCAAGCGGAATCCCGACAGGATTCGAGTAGAATCCCACCGGGATTCGAGTAGAATCCCACCGGGATTCGAGTAGAATCCCACCGGGATTCGAGTAGAATCCCACCGGGATTCGAGTAGAATCCCACCGGGATTCGAGTAGAATCCCACCGGGATTCGAGTAGAATCCCACCGGGATTCGAGTAGAATCCCACCGGGATTCGAGTAGAATCCCACCGGGATTCGAGTAGAATCCCACCGGGATTCGAGTAGAATCCCACCGGGATTCGAGTAGAATCCCACCGGGATTCGAGTAGAATCCCACCGGGATTCGAGTAGAATCCCACCGGGATTCGAGTAGAATCCCACCGGGATTCGAGTAGAATCCCACCGGGATTCGAGTAGAATCCCACCGGGATTCGAGTAGAATCCCACCGGGATTCGAGTAGAATCCCACCGGGATTCGAGTAGAATCCCACCGGGATTCGAGTAGAATCCCACCGGGATTCGAGTAGAATCCCACCGGGATTCGAGTAGAATCCCACCGGGATTCGAGTAGAATCCCACCGGGATTCGAGTAGAATCCCACCGGGATTCGAGTAGAATCCCACCGGGATTCGAGTAGAATCCCACCGGGATTCGAGTAGAATCCCACCGGGATTCGAGTAGAATCCCACCGGGATTCGAGTAGAATCCCACCGGGATTCGAGTAGAATCCCACCGGGATTCGAGTAGAATCCCACCGGGATTCGAGTAGAATCCCACCGGGATTCGAGTAGAATCCCACCGGGATTCGAGTAGAATCCCACCGGGATTCGAGTAGAATCCCACCGGGATTCGAGTAGAATCCCACCGGGATTCGAGTAGAATCCCACCGGGATTCGAGTAGAATCCCACCGGGATTCGAGTAGAATCCCACCGGGATTCGAGTAGAATCCCACCGGGATTCGAGTAGAATCCCACCGGGATTCGAGTAGAATCCCACCGGGATTCGAGTAGAATCCCACCGGGATTCGAGTAGAATCCCACCGGGATTCGAGTAGAATCCCACCGGGATTCGAGTAGAATCCCACCGGGATTCGAGTAGAATCCCACCGGGATTCGAGTAGAATCCCACCGGGATTCGAGTAGAATCCCACCGGGATTCGAGTAGAATCCCACCGGGATTCGAGTAGAATCCCACCGGGATTCGAGTAGAATCCCACCGGGATTCGAGTAGAATCCCACCGGGATTCGAGTAGAATCCCACCGGGATTCGAGTAGAATCCCACCGGGATTCGAGTAGAATCCCACCGGGATTCGAGTAGAATCCCACCGGGATTCGAGTAGAATCCCACCGGGATTCGAGTAGAATCCCACCGGGATTCGAGTAGAATCCCACCGGGATTCGAGTAGAATCCCACCGGGATTCGAGTAGAATCCCACCGGGATTCGAGTAGAATTCCACCGGGATTCGAGTAGAATTCCACCGGGATTCGAATAGAATTCCACCGGGATTCGAGTAGAATTCGAGTAGAATTCCACCGGGATTCGAGTAGAATCCCACCGGGATTCGAGTAGAATTCCACCGGGATTCGAATAGAATTCCACCGGGATTCGAGTAGAATTCGAGTAGAATTCCACCGGGATTCGAGTAGAATCCCACCGGGATTCGAGTAGAATTCCACCGGGATTCGAGTAGAATTCCACCGGGATTCGAGCGGAATCCCACCGGGATTCGAGCGGAATCCCACCGGGATTCGAGCGGAATCCCACCGGGATTCGAGCGGAATCCCACCGGGATTCGAGCGGAATCCCACCGGGATTCGAGCGGAATCCCACCGGGATTCGAGCGGAATCCCACCGGGATTCGAGCGGAATCCCACCGGGATTCGAGCGGAATCCCACCGGGATTCGAGCGGAATCCCACCGGGATTCGAGCGGAATCCCACCGGGATTCGAGCGGAATCCCACCGGGATTCGAGCGGAATCCCACCGGGATTCGAGCGGAATCCCACCGGGATTCGAGCGGAATCCCACCGGGATTCGAGCGGAATCCCACCGGGATTCGAGCGGAATCCCACCGGGATTCGAGCGGAATCCCACCGGGATTCGAGCGGAATCCCACCGGGATTCGAGCGGAATCCCACCGGGATTCGAGCGGAATCCCACCGGGATTCGAGTAGAATCCCACCGGGATTCGAGCGGAATCCCACCGGGATTCGAGCGGAATCCCACCGGGATTCGAGCGGAATCCCACCGGGATTCGAGCGGAATCCCACCGGGATTCGAGCGGAATCCCACCGGGATTCGAGCGGAATCCCACCGGGATTCGAGCGGAATCCCACCGGGATTCGAGCGGAATCCCACCGGGATTCGAGCGGAATCCCACCGGGATTCGAGTAGAATCCCACCGGGATTCGAGTAGAAGAGGAATCCCGACAGGATTCCAGAGGAATCCCGACAGGATTCCAGAGGAATCCCGACTGGATTCCAGAGAAATCCCGACCGGATTCCAGAGGAATCCCGACCGGATTCCAGAGGAATCCCGACCGGATTCCAGAGAAATCCCGACCGAATTCCAGAGGAATCCCGACCGGATTCCAAAGGAATCCCGACCGGATTCCAGAGGAATCCCGACCGGATTCCAGAGGAATCCCGACCGGATTCCAGAGGAATCCCGACCGGATTCCAGAGGAATCCCGACCGGATTCCAGAGGAATCCCGACCGGATTCCAGAGGAATCCCGACCGGATTCCAGAGGAATCCCGACCGGATTCCAGAGGAATCCCGACCGGATTCCAGAGGAATCCCGACCGGATTCCAGAGGAATCCCGACCGGATTCCAGAGGAATCCCGACCGGATTCCAGAGGAATCCCGACCGGATTCCAGAGGAATCCCGACCGGATTCCAGAGGAATCCCGACCGGATTCCAGAGGAATCCCGACCGGATTCCAGAGGAATCCCGACCGGATTCCAGAGGAATCCCGACCGGATTCCAGAGGAATCCCGACCGGATTCCAGAGGAATCCCGACCGGATTCCAGAGGAATCCCGACCGGATTCCAGAGGAATCCCGACCGGATTCCAGAGGAATCCCGACCGGATTCCAGAGGAATCCCGACCGGATTCCAGAGGAATCCCGACCGGATTCCAGAGGAATCCCGACCGGATTCCAGAGGAATCCCGACCGGATTCCAGAGGAATCCCGACCGGATTCCAGAGGAATCCCGACCGGATTCCAGAGGAATCCCGACCGGATTCCAGAGGAATCCCGACCGGATTCCAGAGGAATCCCGACCGGATTCCAGAGGAATCCCGACCGGATTCCAGAGGAATCCCGACCGGATTCCAGAGGAATCCCGACCGGATTCCAGAGGAATCCCGACCGGATTCCAGAGGAATCCCGACCGGATTCCAGAGGAATCCCGACCGGATTCCAGAGGAATCCCGACCGGATTCCAGAGGAATCCCGACCGGATTCCAGAGGTATCCCGACCGGATTCCAGAGGAATCCCGACCGGATTCCAGAGGAATCCCGACCGGATTCCAGAGGAATCCCGACCGGATTCCAGAGGAATCCCGACCGGATTCCAGAGGAATCCCGACCGGATTCCAGAGGAATCCCGACCGGATTCCAGAGGAATCCCGACCGGATTCCAGAAGAATCCCGACAGGGTTTCGAGCAGATTTCCGACAGGGTTTCGAGCAAAATATCGGCAGGGATTCGAGCTGAATTTGACAGAATTCCCGAGTAGAATCCCGGCAGGTTCTCGAGTAGAATTCAGACAGGATTCGAGCAGAATCCCGGCAGGATTCGAGCAGAATCCCGGCAGGATTCGAGCAGAATCCCGGCAGGATTCGAGCAGAATCCCGGCAGGATTCGAGCAGAATCCCGGCAGGATTCGAGCAGAATCCCGGCAGGATTCGAGCAGAATCCCGGCAGGATTCGAGCAGAATCCTGACAGGATTCGAGCGGAATCCCAACAGTATTCGAGTGGAATCCTGGGAAGAATGTTCTAAATAATTAATACGTTGGATATGAGCGAAGAGATTTCTCTCGAATGTAACCCCAAATACCAAGTCCATCAATCCACTTAGGATGACCAATCATGAAGAGCTTATTCTAGTCTATAGCTTCCAGGGTCCGAATTAAAGAAACACGTACTTCCTTGAACTTCTGCCAACAGCATAACATCGAATTTATTACTTTTCCAACATAATTTACAAGAACGGTAAATAAATAAATCTCCCTCACGTGTACGTCGGGCGGTGTGAATTGATGCGAACGAGTGCGATGCGAAACGTATTGCGATGTCATGATTTGAATACCTAACTACCTATGCCTGCCTATGGTACCTTCTCCACATGGGTACAATCGTTGACCGTGCACTTGAGCGGCGTCGTCAGGTTTCTTCCTATTCATTATTGGATGCGGAATGCGTCTACTTCTTGTAGATTCGGACCAGTTGACCTTGCTCGTTGTAGGCATAGACGGGTCCTCGAATGGGTTCCACCTGCGAATAGCGAAGCTGCGCGGTGAAGCCCATGTTGCGGCGGTCATCATCAGATTGGGACGTGGCGTACATGACCCGCTGGAGGTTGTTGTCCGGGCCGAGAACGTAGTACTGGCCGGTGAATGAATTTGCTACGGCAATGACCGTGCGACCGTCACCGTTTGGACCCTGGTTGACCGAATCGTCGCTGTCGGAGCTGGGCGCGTCGGTGGGTTCCGGCTCTTCTGGTAGATCTTCGCTTCCGGACTCTTCGGCATCCTTATCTCCGGGTGTTCCGTAGGTCTGAGTTAGTTGAGCTTGCTCCTGACGACCGAACTTGAACTGGTTGGCGGGGAATGCGCGCAGTTGTCCGTTGAAGGCGAAGATGGGTTGTTGAGGTGCCTGATTGGCTCCCGATGTTTGTCTAGGGTCTGGGTATTGTTCTTCGGGATTGTTCGAGTCGTTGTCATCTTGATCGGGAACGCCGTACGCTTGAGCTGGTTGGGCCTGCTCCTGACGACCGAATTGGAAGTTCTGGTTTTGGGTTGCCCGAAGGCGGCCATTTTGTGGGAACAGGGGAAGTTGCTGTGGAATTTGTTGGTTCTCTGGCAAGTCCTGGGCATCGGAGTCGTTGGCATCTTGTTCTGGTACGCCATAGGCTGCAGCGGGTTGGGCCTGTTCCTGACGTCCGAACTTGAAGTTGCTGCTTGGCGACACACGCAGTTGTCCATTTACTGCGAAGCTGGGCTGTGGTTGCTTCTGAAAATCACGGAACTGGCTTTGAGGCAATCCTTGGACACGGATCGGGTCAAGTTCGGGCTGAAAGAGAGAATATTAAATTTTATATTATTATTTTCATACAGCAAGCTTAAGCTTGATTAACTGTCCTTAACAGACAGTGTCAAAACATGGTTTTCCGGCAAAACTAACTTGAATATCAGATGTATCACTTGCCCACTGATTTTAAGATGGCCGTTATACGCTTATCACTAGAATAATCAACAAATCGGGTCATTTTGCTTGCTTCGCGTGGCGTATCTGTGCAGTTGCTCAAAGCGTGTGTGTCTAACTAAAATTTTCACGACTTCACTCTTCACGAAAGCTAGACTTGGACACAAAGCTTACCTGTTCGGTGGTGGTGGCAGGTGGAAGGTATTCGTTGCTCAACAGCTGTTCAGTGGTAGTTTCAACCGACGTTTCCACGACCTGTGCCGCAAAAGCGACCTTTTCTTTGGTGACCTCGACTTCCTGCTTCTGTTCAACCACAGGGGCTCCGTATTCCGTTGGTAATCGGAACTGAGCTCCCTGAGGACGCCAACCGGATGGAGCGTACCCGGCGAACGGAGCTTCGGCAGCTACAGCCCCCAAAAACAAACACAGCACAAACAATTTCATTCTGATCTATTGCTCAGCTCTTGACGGACTGACACCGGACCACATGTGGTGCCGACATTTTTATACACTTTGTTCTTCAACAATTCATCAAATATGTGCACCGCCGCTGTGCGTGATGATCTCCAAGGAATCGACCGCGTTAGTATTCAGGATAACGCACGCAGGTAGAAACCCCTGTCATAACCGACTTATACCATGTAGCTTACAAGCGTTGAAACGCGATCATTACCATATCAACGCGTAGCGCCAATCAAAAATTCACTGTCGCTAATGGTCAAATAACCTTTAATAGCCAATAGGAATGCGCGTCGCCTTTGCTACCCCAGTCAATGCGGTGATAACGCGTGATTCTCAGTGGCGACGGCGGGCACACGTGACCGATTGATTGGACAATTTGAGTGAGTTTGGCGGTCGCGTTCTGCTCGTTCGTCTGTCAATCTTCCATCCCATGTGCAACTGCATACAAATTTCCTCGGCACCTATAATAAGCACCAAGAAACCTTTTGCTTTGATTTGTGATTGAAGTACAACCACGGCGTCGCACAGGACAATCTTGGATTGGAACACCTTTCCCAAAAGTGACTAACCTACATTAGTATGCATAATGCGTCCTGTATAAGCCGGTGCCGGTGTTTCAGCTCAGTGACTCATTTTGTTTACCATCCAAGGAATAATTCAACACTGGATGCATGTAATATATTTAAAATGACGATTCTTTCTTGTTGATTTGGAAGCGGAAGTTCTTTTTCTTGGCGTAACGTCACAACTGGCACAAAGTCAGCTTCTCAGCTTACTAATGAGCACTTCCATGGTAATTAACTAGGAATTTCCTCTGCCAAAACCATTTTGCATGTGTATATCCGTTACTCTAAGCATCTAATCCTGGAGAAATTCCTGAAGAAATCCAGTAGAAATTTAGGAGAAATCATCTCAAATCCCCGAAAGAATCTCAACAGTAATGCCCAATGGAAATGAAGGAATCGCTGGAAATATTACTCAAAGAATCCCGATGAAATCCTTGGAGGAATTCCCAAATAAATCTCCTGAACGAATACTATAATTAATCCACGGAGAAATCAATGATGCGATCCCGGAAGAAATCCACAAAGAAATCCTGGAGAGAATCCTTGAAAATATCCTTTGAAGAATCTCGGGAGAAATCCCAAAAGGAAACCCGAGAAGAATCAATGAATCTCGGTAGAACTCCTAAGAATTCCTAAAGGAATTGCATGCATAAACACTGTGTATAAAGCAAGCATTACTGGGTATGTACAGTTAAAGCACAGAGAAACAGACGTAACACTTAGGGTCTGTTCCAATTGGTGAATTAAAATTGATTTTTACTAAAATTTGACATTTCGTTACTACCGCCGACAACGACACCAGCAGAGAGATTCAGAGGCGCATTGTGGCAGGAAATCGTGCTTACTTTGGACTCCGCCTAGGACTCCGCAGAACTCTACGATCGAAAAAAGTTCGCCGTAACACGAAGTTAACTATCTACAAAACGCTGATAAGACCCGTCCTATATGGGCACGAAACATGGACCGGGACCCTACGTGCAGAGGACCAACGCACCCTTGGAGTTTTCGAACGGAAGGTGTTGCGTACTATCTACGGCGGAGTGCAGATGGAAGACGGGACTTGGAGAAGGCGAATGAACCACGAGCTGCATCAGCTGCTGGGAGAACCAACCATCGTCCATACCGCGAAAATCGGGAGGCTACGGTGGGCGGGTCACGTCATCAGGATGTCGGATAGCAACCCGACTAAAATGGTTCTCGAGAGTCATCCGACCGGTACAAGAAGACGTGGAGCGCAGCGAGCTAGGTGGGTCGACCAAGTGGAGGACGATCTGTGGACCCTACGCAGAGTGCGGAACTGGAGACAAACAGCCATGGACTGAGTGGAATGGAGGCGGCTACTATGTTTAGCAGAGGCCACCCCGGCCTTAGCCTGACCGGTACTTAGTATTAGATGAATGGAATGATCATTACACACAGTCGCACATGCTTCTCGGCTTTGCGGGAGTTATTGGTTATGTTGGGTACGCTACATCAACGCCCGTCGAACACCATATGCCCCACTCCAGCTATAGCTGATTTGCCACACCCAGCACCTACGGAGAGGATCGTTCGAAGTTGAGAAGTACACACCACAATGCATCTATGACAATAGACATGAAATTACGTTCGCTCGGTGATGACTGTGCTTGTGATAAACACCTATGAAATTGAGTGGAATATCTTTATGACACGATGTTAACTAGTACACGGTTTATTGAAGAAAGAGAAAGAGTTCAGGTACAGGGGTGGTATATATAATGGGATTCAAATTCTCATAGCCTACTACTATTTATGGGTCTATTACTAATTCTTGTTTCTAACACCCCCTCTTAGACCCAGTGTGGATCGATGCTTCAGGAAAGCTGGACCAGGTAGGCCCTTAGTGAAGACGTCCGCCAATTGTTCTTCAGTCGGGATGTACTGAAGCTTGATGATGTCATTCTGGATGCACTCTCTGATGAAGTTGTAGCGAATGTCCAAATGCTTCATCCGCTTCTGGTCCCGGGGTTCTTCGGCAATATGAATACAGGACTGGTTGTCCTCGTGAATCACCAAAGGAACGTCCAGATTCACTCCAAACTCGGTGAGGAGATTCCGCAACCAGATTGCTTCGCACGATGCTTGGCTGAGGGACACGTACTCAGCTTCTGTAGACGACAACGAGATCGTCGCTTGCTTCCGTGTAGTCCACGATACTGTGCTACCATAGACTTGGAACACGTAACCACTGGTGGAGCGACGGTCGTCCATGTCACTGCCCCAGTCCGCATCCGCAAATCCAACGAGTGGATCGGCATCAGTGTTGCGTCGATATTCCAGGCACAGATGCTTGGTCCCTTGAAGGTATCGCAACACGCGTTTGAGGTGGCTCCAGTGCTCATCGGTCGCGCCACTCTGAAAGCGGCTCAGGAAGTTCACCGCGATGCTAATGTCCGGACGAGTCGATAACATCAGATAGGTCAGACAACCTATTAGCTCTCGGTAGGGATGCTGGGTCGCTCCCTCGTTATCCTTCTTCCTCGTCAGTTTTTGGTTGGCGTCCAATGGAGTCATCGCCGGCTTGCAATTGTCCATCCCGAAACGCTTTAACAGAGCAGAAATGTATTTAGTTTGATTCAATCGCAACGTACCTTCTTCCATGTTGTACTGAATCCGCATGCCCAGGAAGTTTTTCAGCTCCTGCATATCGTCCATCTCAAACTCGCTCTTCATTTTACGTTTAATCCGTTCAATCTCTTCCAGGGAACTTGATGCCAAAACGATGTCATCGACGTATAGGACTAGGTACGTCCACACGCCGTTCGCCTTCCTCGTGTACAGGCAGCTGTCGTACTGTGAGCGTTGGAACCCGAGCTTCAGGATGAAACTGTTGAAACGCTCATTCCAACTACGAGGTGCCTGTTTCAGGCCGTACAAGGATTTGTTCAGCCTGCACACCTTGTTCCCCCTCTCAAATCCTGGTGGCTGCCGCATGTAGACGGTTTCCGTCAAGTTTCCGTTGAGGAACGCCGTCCGCACATCCATCTGGTGCAAATGGAGGTTCTTCTGCACCGCCACCGCCAGCAGGGTCCTGACGGTTGTCATCCGGACCACGGGAGCATACGTTTCCTGGTAGTCGTAGCCTTGTCGTTGGGAACACCCTTTGGCCACGAGCCGAGCTTTGTACCTGTCGATTGAACCGTCATCACCGTATTTAATTTTAAATACCCACTTGCAGGGAACCGGTCGAACACCAGTTGGTAGGTCCACGAGATCCCAGGTACGATTCTTCTCGAGCGCATGCATTTCGTCGTCGATCGCACGCTTCCATTCCGGCCAATCATCACGCTTCCGGAGTTCATTGATGTCGTCCGGCAATGCTTCCACGTAGTTCTCTGCATTCAACGCAAACGCCATGCAGACGTCGAAGTCGGAAAAACGAGCAGGTGGCCTGCGAAGCCGATCGCTTCGCCGAACTGGAACTTCGTCATCCTCGGCGCTTCCAAACTCGTCAGCTGATGAATCGTAACCACCAGCAGCTCCATCTTCCGTTTCTTCGATCGCCGGTTCGGAATTTGGTTCAGGATTCGCTTCACGTCGCAGATTTGGCCGTTCTTCCAACGGTTCTAGACGGTCGGACACCAGGTGGTCGTTAGTGTGCACTTCCACCCGACGCTTCGATTCCGACTCTTCAACGACTACGTCCCGAGCGATGGTGATCTTCCGCCGTACAGGATCCCATACACGATATCCGTTGACACCGTATCCGACGAGGTAGCAAACTTGACTCTTCGCATCGAGCTTCGTCCGCTTCTCCTTGGGAACGTGACAGAATGCCTTGCTTCCAAAGACTCGCAGTCTGGACACATTTGGCTTGTGCCCAAACCACATCTCGTACGGGGTTCTATTTTCGGCCAAGGCAGTAGTAGGGCTCCGGTTGATCAAATGTACCGCGGTCAGAACCGCCTCGTTCCACATCGACCGCTTGAAGCCCGCATCGTCTAGCATCGACCGCGCTCGTTCCATAATGGTCCTGTTCATCCGTTCTGCGACGCCGTTCTGTTGCGGCGTATATGGCACAGTTGGCTCCATGACGATTCCTGCTTCCTCACAAAATTGTACAAAATTGGCATTAATGTACTCACCACCGTTGTCGCTCCTCAACCTGGCGATTCGAGTTCCAAAATGTACGGTGGCCATCGCTGCATATTTCCGGAAAGCGTCGAGCACATCCCCCTTGGATTTCAGCACATACACCGCCGTGAAGTGCGTGAAGTCGTCGATGAAACTGACGAACACCTTCTGACCGTCCCAAGAGGCTGGTGTGAACGGACCGCAGACATCCGTGTGGATCAATTCCAATGGGCGCGATGAACGGGGCTGAACTGCTTCGTCGAACGGTTGCCTCGTTTGCTTCCCCATCATGCATGGCTCACATACACCTCCATCCGGTTTCAAACTTCCACTGCCAACATCGATGCCTTCGACCATGCCAGTTCGGATGAGCTTCACCAATCCAGCGTTTCCAATGTGGCCGTACCTGCGGTGCCATAACGTCAGCTTGCTTCCTTGATCAGCTGCCATGGCGGATTCGATCTTCGGTACATCCACATCCAATTCGTACAGCCGGCCCTTCCGACTCGCAGTGCACACTACTTCAGAGCCACGTGTGATTCGTGCACCATCCTTGCCGAACGTAACTTCCATTCCCCGCTCTGTGACTCGCTTCACGGAGAACAAATTGGCGTATAATCCTGGTACGTAAAGCACGTTGTACACCGTGCAAGTCAGCTGCCCACCTTCCACGTTGGATGTCATTTTTACTTCGCCGGCCACACGACTGGTCAGCGACACTCCCGACTTGGCGACGTTGATGACGATGGGGGAATCCAACGTGCGCACATTTTGCAAATAATTTTTGTCGCTTACCATGTGCTCCGATGCGCCGCTATCCAAAATCCAACGGAATTCGCCTCCGGCTGGTTCGCCGTCCACCGTCATGAAGGCCACATCGCTACCAGATTCCGCCACGTGCGCTTTGCTTTTCTTCTTCTGCTTTTCCGGTTTTGCTACAGGACGTTCGTTCTTCGCATTTTCTGGACAGTTTGCTCTCTTGTGTCCGGGTTTTCCGCAAGAGTGGCACTTGAAGACGAACTTACCACATCTTCCAGCAAACGCCGTGCTCGTTTCCGGTCTGTCCCCGTTGTGCTGTCGCTTCGCGTCCTCGCTGAGCAGCCTCGACTTGACGAATTCCATCGAGCACTGCTCGACCGGTAGCGTCTCCAGTACCGTGATCAGCTGGTCGTACGATTTTGGCATTGACTGGAGCAGGAAGAACACCACCACCGGCTTGTCGAATTTGATTTCCGCCGATTCGAGTTCTCGGATCGTCTTTTCGAAGGCCAGAATGTGCTCTTCCATCGGTCGTCGTTCGTCGTACTTCATTCCGGCGAGCTGTTTGAGTAGGTAGAACACGCCCGAAACTCCTTTCCGCTCAAACGTGTGCTGCAACGTGGTCCAAATCGCTCTCGAGGACGTCTTTCCTCGGATATATTCCAACTGGGAATCCGCAATCTTGTGGATCAGGATCGACTTGCATTTGGCGTCTTCTTGCTTCCGCCTGGCCCGCTTGTCCTCCTTTTCCTTCTTTACCGCTGCCGTGTCCTCAGGAACCACCGGGAAAAAATCTTCTTCCTCCAGAGTTTTCTCGATGCAATGGAGCAAACCCAACTCTTCCAGGTACGACTCCATGCGGAAACTCCAGTTCGAGAAATTCGTCCCGTCGAATAGGTACACGCGCTGCGTCCGATCGTCCTCCATTTCCGCGTTTTTACGACAAATTTTCCGTTCCGAACCGAAACCACGCTACTGACGCCACGTGACTCGCGTGAGAAAATTTTCTTCGTCCGTCGGTCGCGTACTTACTCGCGGTTGCTATGGTAACGTGGAGTGCCCATAACCTGATAAGAAACACGATGTTAACTAGTACACGGTTTATTGAAGAAAGAGAAAGAGTTCAGGTACAGGGGTGGTATATATAATGGGATTCAAATTCTCATAGCCTACTACTATTTATGGGTCTATTACTAATTCTTGTTTCTAACAAGCAGTTTAGGATCTTACAGTAACAACCGCAAATAGTGGACCACCACCTGGTGTTGAAGAACTTCTGTTGAGTGGTAGCTAGACTACAGTAAGAACAAATTAATCCACATGCGAACACTTTGTAATGTAACTTTTTTCCTTCAGGAATTTTGTAATTACCCAATAAATTCTTACAAAATCAACCAAACCCTACCGCCCAACATCTTACAAAATTCTGTAAGGCATGTCGAGAAAGGCCTCTCCGACTGGATCCGGATTAAGCTCCAACGTAGGAGCAATAAATCGCCTCTTCTCAGCTGGCGCCAGTCGTAGCGCACCCGAGGACCACGGGATTCCTTTATCCAACGACGCTGTGGTCACCGAATTCAGCAACCTGGCCATCGTGAACAACGCAGGACGCGGAGCGAATGAGCCGGCGCGGTCGGTGGCGAGTGCACAGGGCAACGCAGCAGTGGTAACAGGAGTGTCTTCCCCTCCTCCTCCCCAGGTAACAGATGATGATAATCATAGTACGAAGGGCCAACAGTTAGGGACCAAGCGTAAGGAAGGAGCTAGTTATACTGTTACGAATAATCCAGTCCGGTCTGTAAATACGGATATATACAGAAAACCCGTCGCGCGCGGAAATCCTAATCTTCGCGTTCGAATAACACGGTTCAGTCACTGTGAAATGTGTAACGAACGAGATACGAGTAGCATGGTACAGTGCGATAATTGTGATTTGTGGTATCATTCCTCATGTGTGGAAGTAACTGGAGGAATTGCGGATCGAAGTTGGGTCTGTCCGGCGTGTGGTATTCCCGAGATCGAGCAGCGTAGTACTGATCTACTGAAAACAGTTCCTGTAGACCCACCCCTAAGGCTGGAGAACTCGCGGAAGTCTATCGGTAAGGCAAGCAGCAATCGCAGCAATCAACGAAAAGTCGCCTTGCGGCTACAGATGCTGGAGGAGCAGAAGCAGTTGGAGCAACGGTTTTTGGAAGAAAAATACCGAATACTAGACGAAGAGGAGGGTGACTGCGAAACTGTGGTTAGCGAAGAGGATGTAAGATCGATGGAAATGTCCAAGGTCCAAGGATGGCTGGTAGACACCAGCAAATATGGTGAGGATTCCGGTTTGGTCGAAGGAGACGGATCCGAACTACAAGAGCAACGACCTGGTCTGAATCAACGACCTGCGTATGCAGGACTCATCGAACCACGTTCGACGCTACCATTCAATCCCAATCAGCGATCGACGCCTCGTCAGCAGAGTCTCGGAGTGGAGCGGACTAGAAACAACAATTTACTCCGAGAATCGATTCCCGTATCGCAAAGTATGTTTTACCAACCTTCATCGCAAGTACCGCAAACTACGTTCCGTCATCCATCATCGAACGTAGAATTCCTTCACCGGAACCGTCAACCTGGTACAGCAGTCCAGTTTCGTCAGCCCCTTGATAATCAGCATGCAGGTCCAGTTCCGGTACTTCAATACACGCGACGAGGTCATCCATCGGCCCCAATAGAACAGTTTCAGCCAGCCACTGGGGGCTATCAAGTGCCTCGAATGGATCCAGCACCTCATTTCTCTAGACACCAGGAATCCAATCTTCGAGACGTGGAAGACAACGTTTGCATACTCAACCGAAGTCAGTTGGCAGCTCGCCAAGCCGTATCCAAAGAATTACCGGAGTTCTATGGAAATCCAGAGGATTGGCCGTTATTTTTCTCCATGTATAACTCCTCTACGCAGATGTGCGGTTTTTCTAACGAGGAGAATATGCTTAGACTCCGAAAATGCCTGAGGGGAAAAGCTCTTGAAGCAGTGCGATGCCGACTGCTACATCCTTCTAACGTTAACAGCGTAATTTCCACCTTGAAGATGTTGTACGGGAGACCGGAAGCCATCGTGCAATCAGCAATCCGGAAAGTCCGGTCATTGCCGTCACCGCAAGTAGAGCGGCTCGATACAGTGGTAAACTTCGCACTAACAGTCGAAAATTTGGTGGCCACAATCGAAGCATGCGGAATCGAGGATTTCGTGTATAACGCTTCTTTGAAATTTGAACTGGTAGATCGACTACCTCCTGGACTGAAGTTGGATTGGGCGAAGCATTCCAGAAATATCCCATCACCCAATCTATTGGATTTCAGCGGATGGCTGTATTCGATTGCTGAGGATGCTAGCGCAGTAATGCAGACTTCGGTTGGCGGAAGCAGAGGCCGTGGGACGAAAGATGGATTTGTGAATATTCACGCTGAAACTGAACACTCAGGAGAAACGCGAAGCGAACCCACGATACAAGGATCATCTTCAGTAGCTGTACAGGATTGCTTCGTGTGTAAAGGTAGATGTCCATCAATCGTCAAATGCAAACGTTTTGGGGAGTTGAGCCTGGATGCGAAGTGGGCCGTTGTTCGCGACGCAAAACTGTGCCGTAAATGCTTACGAAGGCACAATGGATCCTGTAGGCAACAAAAACCTTGCGAAGTCAACGGCTGTACGTTTTTGCATCATCCGCTACTGCATAATAAATTGCAGGATACAGAAAAGGTGCAATCAGACCGAGCATCGCCGAGTACCATCGGAAGCTGCAACGTTCATCAGGTTCAAACCAGTGAAGTTTTATTCCGTATTGTTCCGGTGCAGCTGCATGGGCCATCGAAAGTTATTCAGACATACGCGTTCATTGACGATGGCTCGGAACTAACGCTACTGGAGGACAGTTTAGCACAGGAACTTGGAGTAAAAGGACCTCGAACATCGTTGTGCTTGAAGTGGACGGGAGGAACCAAGAGAGTGGAAGCTGAATCGCAAATAGTTGATGTGGGAATATCGTCGACCGGAAAATCGGATCAGCCATACAGGATGACCAAAGTCCACACGATACAAAATCTGCAACTTCGACCTCAGACCTTAGTGCTCACCGAATTGCTGCAGCGTTTCAAGCATTTGAAAGGATTACCGATCGAATCATACACTAATGTGTGTCCCCGCATCCTGATTGGCCTGGACAATGCTACACTGGGACATGTAATGCAAGGACGGGAAGGAAAGTCCTGTGAACCAATAGCGGTTAAGACTCGGTTAGGATGGATCGTATATGGAAGTTGTTCGCGAACACAGCAAGACATTAGCTACGTGAACGTGCATGCTATTGAGGTATGCGAATGCAACAGAGTCTCGGACGATGATCTTCACACTGCCATGAAGGAATACTTCGCTTTGGACAGCCTCGGGATCGCGAAGCCCAGTAAGATCCTACGGTCTGCAGAGGACGAGCGAGCAATGGCGATTCTGGAAAAGCAAACTAACCGGAAGGAAGACCGGTATGAATCGGGGTTGCTCTGGAAGTACGATGATGTTCGCTTTCCAAACAGCACAGGGATGGCTTTCAGAAGATGGCAGTGTTTGGATCGACGAATGAAACGCGATAAAACGTTTTCGGAAACAATTCAATTGAAAATGACTGATTATGTGAATAAGGGATACGTGCGCAAGTTAACGGACGCAGAACTAAATACACGGAAGGCTTTGGAGTGGTATATGCCTGTTTTTCCGGTAACGAATCCCAATAAACCGGGGAAGGTAAGACTGGTGTGGGACGCAGCTGCCGCTGAGTATGGCGTTTCTCTCAACTCGCTGTTACTCAAGGGTCCGGACCTCTTGACGTCCCTCCTCACCGTTCTCGTGCAGTTTCGACAATTCCGAATTGCTGTTTGCGGGGACATTCGGGAGATGTACCTGCAGATTCTATTGAAACAGGATGTTCGATTGTGTTTTTTCTGGAAAGACAGTGAAGACGACGAAACCCCTAGTGTGTACACGATGTTGGTGTTGCCATTTGGAGTGTCATGTGCCCCAACCATTGCGCAATATGTGAAAAACACCAACGCTCAGCGGTTCACCAAGGAGCATCCTGCGGCGGTCCATGCTATCGTCGACCAACATTACGTTGACGATATGCTTATGAGTACTGAAACTGAACAAGAAGCGATTGACCTGGCAAGAAACGTCAAGAAGATCCATGCTGAAGTCGGCTTCGAGATGAGAAACTGGGTCTCTAATTGTCCGCAAGTTTTGAAAGCGCTAGAAGAGCCACAAACGAAGGAGAAAAGCCTTAACCTGGAAGATGGTGTGGTAACCGAAAAAGTATTGGGAATGTGGTGGAATACGACCACCGATTGTTTCTTCTTTAAGATTTCACCACGGTATGACCCGGAACTGATGTCTGGACAACGAAGGCCCACGAAACGCGAAGTTTTACGAACCTTGATGATGATCTTTGATCCCTTGGGGCTTATTGGTCATTTTTTGATGTACCTGAAAGGAGTACTGCAAGAAATCTGGCGTACTTCTGTCGGGTGGGATGAGGTAATCGAAGAAAAGCATTTCAGAATGTGGATGGAGTGGCTCAACGTTCTTCCAGAGGTGGCGAAGGTAAAAATACCGCGATGCTTCAGGGCTACTACATCTATCGAAAGCTCAAACGAAATACAGTTGCACGTTTTTGTTGACGCTAGCGAGAAGGGGTTTGCAGCAGTGGCTTATCTTCGATTTCAGGAGAGACAGACAATTGAAACAGCGTTAGTGGGATCGAAAACTCGTGTTGCACCGATCAAGTTCCTATCGATCCCACGCTCAGAGCTTCAGGCCAGCGTCATCGGAGTAAGATTAGCGAACAGCATACAGCAATCTCTCACTATCAAGGTAAACCGGCGTTTCTTCTGGACTGATTCAACGGATGTTATCAGTTGGCTTCAATCTGACCATCGGCGATACAGCCAATTCGTCGCGTTTCGTGTAAGCGAAATATTGGAAACATCTGATGTTAGAGAATGGCAATGGATACAAACGAAACAAAACGTCGCAGATGAAGGAACCAAGTGGAAACGAGTTCCAGACATGAGCGGATCCAGCCGGTGGTTGAACGGGCCGGATTTTTTGGGCAAACCGGAAGCAGAATGGCCCATCCAGCATCAAACTGCTGGAGCAACTGTAGAAGAATTACGTCCTCATCTGCTAGTGCATATTGCGTCATCTGAAGCAATCATCGATCCTCATAGATTCTCCAAATGGACCGAACTGCTACGCCGTATGGCCTACGTGTTCCGTATTGTCAAAAATACAAGGATTTCCAAACAGGAGAGGAGCTTTGGGCCTTTGACGTCATCGGAGTTGGCTGAAGCTGAAAACTATTTCTATCGGCTTGCTCAACGGAGTGTCTTCGCCGATGAAGTAGCAGTTTTGTTAGACAGAAGAATGTCGGAAAACTCCAAGCTTGCCATTCCAAAGAGCAGCTCAATACACAACCTTTGTCCGTTCCTAGATAAAGATGATGTACTACGCGTACGTGGTAGGACCGGAGAGTGTCGGTTTATCAATCAGGAGACTGTCAACCCCATTATCCTTCCGAAGGCTCATCACGTCACTTGTCTAGTTGTGTCTCATTATCACAGGAGATACCATCACCAAAACCATAATGTCACCATCAACGAACTGCGACTAAAATTTAGTATTCCCCAACTGAAGGCTACATATAACAGGATCCGCCGAGACTGCCAGCAGTGTAAGAACGACTCTGCTCGGCCACAACCGCCGGCCATGGGGGATTTACCCTTACCTCGATTAGCTGCTTACGCTCGTCCTTTCACGTACATGGGAGTGGACTACTTCGGCCCCTATGTGATCATTCTGGGACGTCGTTTAGAAAAGCGGTGGGTACTTCTGGCCACCTGCCTCACCACTCGAGCCGTTCACTTGCAAATAGTTCACTCTATGACCACCGATTCATGTATAATGGCTCTCAGGAACGTCATGGCCAGGAGAGGTGTTCCGGCGGTTATTTACAGCGATCACGGGACAAATTTTCAAGGCGCCAGCAAAGAATTAGAGGAAGCTATGGAGAACCTGGACCGAGCGAGGTTCGAAACCGAGTTTACAACTTCTCATACGTCCTGGAAATTCATCCCACCGGCTTCGCCGCATATGGGCGGCGCATGGGAGCGCCTCGTGCGTATCGTGAAGCAGAACCTTGCTAAACTAAAACCGAGCAGGACGATGTCACATGAAGTCCTGGAAAACATGTTGACGGAGGTCGAGAATGTGGTCAATTCGCACCCGATGACCAATCTACCGTTGGACGACGACCAGTCGCCAGTATTAACCCCAAACCATTTCTTACTGGGTTCTAGCAATGGATTGCGATCGTGGGTACCTTTCAGTGACAGTTCGGAATTGTTGAAAAATTCTTGGAAAGTTTCGCAGAGCCTGGCCAACCAGTTTTGGAGGCAATGGCTACGAGATTACTTGCCGTATATTACCCGACGCACGAAATGGTTCACAGATGTGGAACCGATTAGAGTCAACGATCTGGTTGTCATCGTAGACCCAAAACTTCCACGGAATACCTGGCCGAAAGGCCGCGTTATTGGCGTCAAACAAGGACCAGATAACCAAGTGAGGAGTGCCACCGTGCAGACTTCCCAAGGTATTTATGAGCGGCCCGCAGTGAAGCTCGCCGTGCTCGACGTAGGCGTTAGAACCAATGCAGCCCTGAACGACCGCATTCGGGGGGGAGTGTTGGGTACGCTACATCAACGCCCGTCGAACACCATATGCCCCACTCCAGCTATAGCTGATTTGCCACACCCAGCACCTACGGAGAGGATCGTTCGAAGTTGAGAAGTACACACCACAATGCATCTATGACAATAGACATGAAATTACGTTCGCTCGGTGATGACTGTGCTTGTGATAAACACCTATGAAATTAAGTGGAATATCTTTATGAGTTTGGATTGCTACAGTTAGAATTGTTTGCGCCTATCTAGAATTGATGATATTATCCCAGCCTGGTTGATAAAAGTGTCGCTTGGAAAGCAAATGAATTCGGACACATCAATTGAAAGGCATATATCGACTGAATTAAATCTTAATCCTATCAATTTAAAGTTAATTCATGCTAGAATTCTGCGAGATTTGTCAGCAATAGTAGCCAATTAAGTTCCATTTGAATCTCCATTTAAGCAGTTTAGGATCTTACAGTAACAACCGCAAATAGTGGACCACCACCTGGTGTTGAAGAACTTCTGTTGAGTGGTAGCTAGACTACAGTAAGAACAAATTAATCCACATGCGAACACTTTGTAATGTAACTTTTTTCCTTCAGGAATTTTGTAATTACCCAATAAATTCTTACAAAATCAACCGTTGGACGACGACCAGTCGCCAGTATTAACCCCAAACCATTTCTTACTGGGTTCTAGCAATGGATTGCGATCGTGGGTACCTTTCAGTGACAGTTCGGAATTGTTGAAAAATTCTTGGAAAGTTTCGCAGAGCCTGGCCAACCAGTTTTGGAGGCAATGGCTACGAGATTACTTGCCGTATATTACCCGACGCACGAAATGGTTCACAGATGTGGAACCGATTAGAGTCAACGATCTGGTTGTCATCGTAGACCCAAAACTTCCACGGAATACCTGGCCGAAAGGCCGCGTTATTGGCGTCAAACAAGGACCAGATAACCAAGTGAGGAGTGCCACCGTGCAGACTTCCCAAGGTATTTATGAGCGGCCCGCAGTGAAGCTCGCCGTGCTCGACGTAGGCGTTAGAACCAATGCAGCCCTGAACGACCGCATTCAGGGGGGAGTGTTGGGTACGCTACATCAACGCCCGTCGAACACCATATGCCCCACTCCAGCTATAGCTGATTTGCCACACCCAGCACCTACGGAGAGGATCGTTTGAAGTTGAGAAGTACACACCACAATGCATCTATGACAATAGACATGAAATTACGTTCGCTCGGTGATGACTGTGCTTGTGATAAACACCTATGAAATTATGTGGAATATCTTTATGAGTTTGGATTGCTACAGTTAGAATTGTTTGCGCCTATCTAGAATTGATGATATTATCCCAGCCTGGTTGATAAAAGTGTCGCTTGGAAAGCAAATGAATTCGGACACATCAATTGAAAGGCATATATCGACTGAATTAAATCTTAATCCTATCAATTTAAAGTTAATTCATGCTAGAATTCTGCGAGATTTGTCAGCAATAGTAGCCAATTAAGTTCCATTTGAATCTCCATTTAAGCAGTTTAGGATCTTACAGTAACAACCGCAAATAGTGGACCACCACCTGGTGTTGAAGAACTTCTGTTGAGTGGTAGCTAGACTACAGTAAGAACAAATTAATCCACATGCGAACACTTTGTAATGTAACTTTTTTCCTTCAGGAATTTTGTAATTACCCAATAAATTCTTACAAAATCAACCAAACCCTACCGCCCAACAGGTTATATCGGAAATAGTTGGTTTTGGATACAGCTGTTTTTTCATGAGTGCTTGTGAAGTTGCACATTTTACGATGACCCTACAGATGGATGTTAATTGGTGAGCTCGTTCCATACATTACATTTGGCGACGTTGCAAGTACCGAAGGTGGTGTGGTAACAGATCTAGGAGTATGTGCACAGGACGAAAGACTTCCGGCCCCTGACCTTCAAGAGATTGAGGAGGAGGTTGGCCGGTTGAAAAACAACAAAGCCGCTGGAGCAGATCAACTACCAAGCGAGCTTCTAAAATACGGTGGAGAAGCACTAGTGAGAGCACTACACTGGGTCATTACCAAGATTTGGGAGGAGGAAGTATTACCGGAGGAATGGATGGAAGGTATCGTGTGTCCCATCTACAAAAAGGGCGACAAGTTGGATTGCGGGAACTATCGCGCGATCACACTACTGAGCGCTGCCTACATAATACTCTCTCAAATTGTATGCCGCCGACTATCACCGATTGCAAGAGAGTTCGTGGGGCAATATCAGGCTGGATTCATGGGTGAACGCGCTACAACGGATCAGATTTTCACCATCCGCCAGGTGTTGCAGAAATGCCGCGAATACAACGTGCCCACACATCACTTGTTCATCGATTTCAAATCGGCGTATGATACAATCGATCGAGAACAGCTATGGCAGATTATGCACGAATACGGATTCCCGGATAAACTGATACGGTTGATCAAGGCGACGATGGATCGAGTGATGTGCTTAGTTCGAGTATCAGGGACACTCTCGAGTCCCTTCGAATCTCGCAGAGGGTTACGGCAAGGTGATGGTCTTTCGTGCTTGCTGTTCAACATTGCTTTGGAGGGTGTAATAAGAAGAGCGGGGATAAACACGAGTGGGACGATTTTCACGAGGTCCGTTCAACTGCTTGGTTTCGCCGATGATATTGATATTTCTTCTTCTTCTTCTTGGCGTAACGTCCTCATTGGGACAAAGCCTGCTTCTCAGCTTAGTGTTCTATGAGCACTTCCACAGTTATTAACTGAGAGCTTCCTCTGCCAATGACCATTTTGCATGCGTATATCGTGTGGCAGGCACGAAGATACTCTATGCCCAAGGAAGTCAAGGAAATTTCCTTTACGAAAAGATCCTGGAGCGACCGGGAATCGAACCCATCACCCTCAGCATGGTCATGCTGAGCCCTTATATTGATATTGATATTATTACTCGTAAATTTGAAACGATGGCGGAAACGTACATCCGAATAAAGAGTGAAGCCAGGCGAATCGGATTAGTCATTAATGTGTCGAAGACAAAGTACATGATGGCAAAGAGCTCCAGGGAGGAATCACCGCGCCCGCCACCCCGAATTCATATCGACGGTGATGAAATCGAGGTGGTTGAAGAATTCGTGTACTTGGGCTCACTGGTGACCGACGACAACGACACCAGCAGAGAAATTCAGAGGCGCATTGTGGCAGGAAATCGTGCTTACTTTGGATTCCGCAGAACTCTACGATCGAATAAAGTTCGCCGTAACACGAAGTTAACAATCTACAAAACGTTGATTAGACCGGTCGTCCTCGAAACATGGACCCTACGTGCAGAGGACCAACGCGCCCTTGGAGTTTTCGAACGGAAGGTGTTGCGTACCATCTACGGCGGAGTGCAGATGGAAGACGGGACTTGGAGAAGGCGAATGAACCACGAGCTGCATCAGCTGCTGGGAGAACCAACCATCGTCCACACCGCAAAAATCGGGAGGCTACGGTGGGCGGGTCACGTCATCAGGATGTCGGATAGCAACCCGACAAAAATGGTTCTCGAGAGCCATCCAACCGGTACAAGAAGACGTGGTGCGCAGCGAGCTAGGTGGGTCGACCAAGTGGAGGACGATCTGCGGACCCTACGCAGAGTGCGGAACTGGAGAAAAACAGCCATGGACCGAGTGGAATGGAGACGGCTACTATGTACAGCAGAGGCCACCCTACCTTAGCCTGATCGGTAAGGTAAGTTGTCGTAGTCTCCGTCGAGATTCGAATGAACTGGATAGGGTAAAAGCTCCCTTCCTGGAGGTAGTAGCAATAGTGGTGGTAGTGGCAATTTAGCACTATTTCGACCAAAAAGCTTGCAAATGACATTTTTCATAGATGCATCATACCTAATTGATAACATTAATTCAGTTTTGTGTTCAGGATTGGTCGAAAAACCTATTTTAATCAATTGTTTTCCTTAATTTTTTTGCTCCTTTGCACCTATAGTGGTGGTAGTGTTCCTATAGTGGTGGTTCCCATAAGAATTCAATGGGATGCGCCACTATAGGAACCAATGTTAAATTTTACCTCCATAATAGGAACCGTGTACCTATAGTTGGTACAAGTGCTTTATTACCAACAACTGAAATAAACAATGGTTTTTACATTTTTCCTAGCAAATTGAGGTGGAAAACTACCGATTAACGTTTTCAGACTTCTTATTTTGTGGTATTATCAATTTTATTCAATTATTTTACTACAAGGAGCTACTAATAACACCACTATTGGTACATTTACCCTAGTTCACCCAAAATACGCTGTTCTGCATACCGTCCATCGTTGCTCTTATCAGTCTAGTCAGCTTCCTAGGAAAGCTGTTCTCGTCCATGATTTTCCATGTGCGGTCGATGAACAGGTGGTGCGGTATAGACGAGTGTACCGCCCTTTGAAAGTTCACTCGGGCAGCGAATTTTGACACCACAGTGGGGTCGACTCTCAACAACTTCTACCCAGCTGAAAATTTGTTTAATTTATTGCATCTAGCTATAACTTTTTCGCTTGTTAAAAATTTCAAGTTAAGTTAAATGTTTTCCAGAGTTCATTATATGAGTCATGAATGGTCAAAATTTCATTGCAATCGGTCAATTGAATCCGGAGATATAACAGCTCAAAGTTGGCTATCGGATAATTTTATCTTTTTCAAAAATCTTTATAACTTCGTGAAGAATTGTCCGATCTTTTCCAAATTTTGTCCACTGATACACAACTAGTTGAAGAACTTACAGTAAAAAATTGAGAATATTTGATGCATTTTTCGAAAAGTTACAGCTAGTTGAACATTTTTTGGAAAGTGAAAATTTTGCCTGTCCCGATCATTTTGTCTATCCCCTGTATATGCATTAGTATGGGACACGCTTGTATGGAAAAAATAAATCCTCGCTCCAGTCGACTTTTTAGATCCCATTTAGGTCCCATATGAACTGTACAAAATTTCAGCGCTATCGGTGAAACTATAATTTAGCGCAAGCGGTTCAAAGATTGCATAGGATTTACTATGGGAAAAGTTACATTTTCAAACAAAAAATCCCAGAGGTCGCCCTTTGTCTCCTTAAGTTAAATCGATTAACTCTTCTTGTAGATATAACATTTATGAAACTTTCCTTCGAAGACCGCAAAACCATTGGATACCCGTGGAAAAAGTTATTGCTTTATTACCGATTAGTGATTCAACGAACGGATTTTTGTTTTGTTTTATCAGCAGCACTGCTGCTGCCGTTGTTGCGTGGGGTGGCGGGAGGCATCACCACCCCCAGAAACAGCAGCACCCGAGGCAGCAGCTACAGTGCTGCTAATAAAACAAAACAAAAAGCCGTTCGTTGGATCACTAATCGGTAATAAAGCAATAACTTTTTCCACGGGTATCCAATCGTTTTGCGGTCTTCGAAGGAAAGTTTCATAAATGTTATATCTACAAGAAGAGTTGATCGATTTGACTTAAGGAGACAAAGAACGACCACTGGGATTTTTTGTTTGAAAATGTAACTTTTCCCATAGTAAATCCTATGCAAACTTTGAACCGCTTGCGCTAAATTATAGTTTCACCGATTGCGTTGAAATTTTGCACAATTCATATGGAACCTAAATGAAATCAAAAAAGTCGACTGGAGCGAGAATTTGATGTTTGTCCCATACTAATATGCATATGCATCACTTTAAATGGAAGTTCATGTAAGAAATCGAAGAAAAAAACTAGGAGTGGGTAATGTTTGAGACATAACCGCAATGTTGACGTAGGACAAAGGCTGGAACGAGATTCCGACTTTTATATTTCCATAATACAATGTTTGTTGTTATGATAATACAAATGGGTGGACTGATGTGTTGAGTAAAGTTGTTGTGTGATCGCTTTCGCTGAACGCATTTATAACCCAACAAACATTTTTGATGTATAAGAGTAAAACAAATCACTCTTAAGCTAACTTTAGCTCAAGAAGCTGTTATTCAGCTGGTTCGGTTACTTGGGAAGATGTTGACTAGTTCAAGAGTTATTTCGTTTTGAAGCGAAATGGTCAAATTACTGTTCTACGAGAGAATTTTCATCGAGCGGATAAAATTATTAGATAATTGAACGGCGTTGGATAGATCTTTTCAACTAAAGTTTAACATGAAACTCTTTCGACAATACGTTGTTTTCTTGCGAGAAGAACATATTAGTGGCCGACTTCACTATTGCTGAACTACCAAGCTTTCAGTCTGTCGCTTTTAATTATCCGAATCATAACTCTTGAGGAATCATTTTCGCTGATCCTATAAAAGACCGTTTATAAAACGGAAGATTTTGGCAAGACAATTGCATGAATTCATCACGCAATGCGATTTTACCCATACTGAATGCGGCCGTTTGCTGTCGTGGATGAGATTCCTGGTGCTGCCACCACGATAGCCGAAGAGTCATCGCTAAGTTTGTGTGCTGCTGCCTAGTTGGGAGGTGACATCTCCCTTCTCCTTGACTGATCCAAGGAAAATGACGAAAGATAACAGAGGAAACAGCTGTTATGCCCCTAGATTAGCAGATGAAGCTCCTCCCATTCGGCGGGCTTTCCAGTTTATTCCGTTTGCATGACCCGCCCACATTGTGTCAGACGCTTCAAACGACTAATCAACCGTTCTTTGAAACAATTTCTAATCGAACGGATACACTAATTGAAGTATTGAATAGTTAAGATCATTTTAGTTTGATAAATATTAGAATGAAACAATGTTCCAGGCACAATTGTCCGAATAAGATAATACGTTGCTAAATTTCGTGTAGAAAGATTAGTGATCGATTTTGCTGTTGCTGAGCCACCAAGCATTCAACCATTTACTTTTCGAATGCACTACACTTTTAACGATCGATGGAATATATCCGAAAATTATCCGATTTATAACTCTTAAGGAATAATTTTCTCTGGTCCTGAAAAGGTCCGTTCAAATAACGGTTGATTTTAGAAAGACAATTGAAAATTATTCGCACTGAATGCGGGAAGCCATCGAAAACTGCCGCCGCCTGCTGCCCTGAATGAGATTCCTGGTTCTATCAGATAGATAACCGAGAGCCGTCGCTGGGTTGGTGCGCAGCTACCCAGCTGCGGAGGTAACTTGCATTGCCGGGCCCACCGCAGCCGTGATCAGTGGATGAGATTTCTGGTGCTATCACTCGTCGCAGTTGACGTGCTGCTGCGCAGCCGTGGAGGTGATATTATCCACCTCCACCCTCCCTGACTGATCCAATCAAAATGACGAAAGAAATCAGAGGGAACAGCTTTTATGCCCCTAGATTAGCAGATGAAGCTCCTCCAATTCGGCTGGCTTTCCAGTTTATTTCGATTGCATGACCCGCCCTGCATGCTCCGGACGCTTCAAACGATTTTCAACCAGGAAATGGGAGAAATTTTCATTTAACAAATAAAGTAACCAAAATATAAGAAGATTTAGATCATTTTAATTCGAAAAATGTTAGAATTAAACAAGGGATCGTCCTTTAATTACGGCACACAAAAATTAGTCATTTTCAACCCCTCCTATGTCACACTTTTTGTATGGGACCTCTGAAATTTTTGTATGGGTCGTCACACTTTGCTGACCCCCCCCCCCCCCCCTTTAAATGTGACGTAATTTCTGGACGCTCCCCAATGTTTCACGAAAAATGTTTCTGATAGGACAATGCGTTGCTAAATTCTGGGTGGAACGATTAGTGGCCGGAATTCAATCTTTCATTTTTCGATTGAACCACACTTTTCTCGATTGATGGAATGAAATTATCTGATTTACAACTCTTGAGAAATTATTTTCGGTGGTCCTGAAAAGGATTGACGATTTTAGGAACGAAATGGCATGAAAACATCATGTCACGCAATGCGTGTTGGTTTCTCATTGCTAAATACAGGATGCCACCGAAAACTGGTACGCCGCTTTCTGCCATGGATGAGATTCCTGGTGCTATCCGCACGATAGCCGAGAGTTGCGGCTGGGTTGAAGTGCCACTGCTCAGCTGTGGAGGTGACATCCACCCTGCCTGACTGATCCAACGAAAATGACAAAAGAAATCAGAGGGAACAGCTTTTATGTCCCTAGATTGGCAGATGAAGCTCCTCCCATTCGGCTGACTTTCCAGTTTATTTCGTTTGCATGTCCCGCCCCGCATGCATCAGACGCTTGAAACGATTAATCAACCGAGAAATGAGAAAATTTTCATTTAACGAATAAAGTAACCAAAATATTGGAAGATTTAGATTATTTTAATTCGAAAAATGGTTAAATTAAACAATGTTTCACGAAAAATGGTCTGGACAGGATAAAGCGTTGCCAAATTACTGGTGGAATCATTAGTGGCCGGCATCATTATTGTTGCGGGGCCACCAAGCATACAATTTTTCACTTTTCGGTTGCACCCCACTTCTACCGAGCGATGGAATGAAATAATTATCTGATTCACAACTCTTGAGGAATAATTTTCTATGGTCCTGAAAAAAACCGTTTGAATCTTGAACGATTTCAGACAGAAAATTGACATGAATTAATCATGCCACACAATGCGTGTTACATTTCCCAGTGCTGAATGCTGAACGCCGTCGAAAATTGGCCCGCCGCTTGCTGCCGTGGATGAGATTAGTGATCGCCTTCACTGTTGCTGAACCACCACCAAGAATTCAATCTTTCACTACCTATTTGGTTTCACTATACTTTCTCGGTCGATGGAGGAAATTTATTGAATTAACTCACTAGGAAGCATTTTCGATGGTCCTGCAAAGAACCGTTTGAATTATGGACGGTTTTAGGAAGAAATTGAAATCAATTCATCATGCCACGCAATGCGTGTTGGATTTCTCCGTGCTGTTTGCTGGAAGCCGTCGAAAATTGGCCCGCCGCTTGCTGCTGTGGGTGCGATTCCGGATTTTGCTGCTGCCTCTGCCACCACCGTCGATCAATCTGATGTTGAAACACTTCCTTGGTCTGCCGCGTTAGAGGGTGAGAAGGTGAATGTGCAACAGCACCCTTGCCGAAAACCACCGCCATCGAGCTGACACGGCCGTCAAAGAAGAATGAGCGAAAACGCAAGCGAAGAAAGTGCGCAGCTCTCGTTCGATGCGTTCACCTCGAGACGACAAAGACAAATGAGGGAAGATGCGAAGAAGCAGTAGCTTTTATATTCGACGGGAGCATCCAAAATGTGCTCGATCGTGATTGGCTGGAAAAAACATGGGTTCACTTTTCCCAATTTTTCAATAGTTTGTTATTGAAAATCAGCAAATGTTAATATTGGACATAATTGGTGTAAAGATTTCCAATCGAATGGAGCCAAAATTTTGAAAATTCGACGAGAAATGGCTGAGTTATTAACGCTCAAAATCTCCACTTCAAACGTAACGCGGCCGATTTCTGAAAATTTAGAATGACACCCGGTATAGAAAAGAGAGAAAAGAGAGTCCTACGTCAAAATATCAGCGCATTTTGGTGATGCATCTCTGAGTAAAAGTTGTTGAGAGTCGACCCCGCTGTGCTGTCAAAAATTTTCAGGCCCAGTGAACTCAATGTTCATCGGTGCACTCGTCTATTCACGGCATTTCTGGAGGATTTGCCGTACGGTGAAGATCTGGTCCGTTGTCGACCGGCCGTCGATGAAACCGGCTTGGTAACTGCCCACGAACCCATTTACTTTAAGTGAAAGACGACGGTAGCTGTTCGGTTTCTCTGATCTTGACTACTAACCGGTACAGACAGGTGGCCAACTTTTTAGCTCAACTTGATGAGTTCTGCTGCGATACCGTCCTTTTTACCCTTCTTACACCCATAAGAAGGGTATAAATACCGCTCGAAAAACCGACTTTCGATCCGAGACCCGCAGGGCCGAGTCTCATATACCAATGAACTCAGCTCGACGAACTGAGCAAATGTCTGTGTGTGTGTGTGTGTGTGTGTGTGTGTGTGTGTGTGTGTGTGTGTGTGTGTGTGTGTGTGTGTGTGTGTGTGTGTGTGTGTGTGTGTGTGTGTTTTTTTTTATTCTAGGAGTCCAAAAATCTTCCAAAGACGCTGTGTGGGATTCGAATGTGCGCCTACCCACTAAAAACACTCTCCTAGTTCACCTCCACCTTAAATTCCCCTCCGGTACCACCATGCAGTATTTCTTCGGAGGGGAGGCGTTTTGTGCCTTGTGCACCATCACCAATTTGTTATTCTACGCTTTTGTTGTTATAGTTTCCTAAGCTCTTTCGCTACCTTCATGCTGAGCCATTTAGCTCTTGCTATTAATTTGTTTAATTTCTAGCGTTTCACCGATCAGCGTGCAACATGCGTCGTGCTGAGCCATTTAGCTCATGTTAGTGAATTTGTTATTTTCCTACTTTTGTCGCCATTTAGCGACACTTCAACTCCAGTCAGTGCACATTACAATTTGTTAATTGCAATTTGCAATTTGTTAATCTTCTACGTTTTTTCGCCATTAAGCGACTTACTTCGGCTCCTGTTAGTCCAAAACTATCAGTTCACCACGGTCGCTCGCTACTCGGATAGCCCCCGGCGGTGGACCCATCCTACTCCGACGAAGAGTTCCCCGGCGATGGAAGTTCTTCCGAACCGATCTTCCCGGGTCGGCGTCAAGGTCAGTCCTGAGATTCCGGTTGGAGACTGGCTTCCGGTTCAAAGGCGCCCCAACGACCGTTCTCCGGTGCTTTTCACGGCCTACTCTGTCTAGTCCCCGGCGGTGGACCTAGCCTACTCCGACGGAGAAAATCCCCGGCGACGGAAGTTCTCCCGAACGCGCAGTTCAATCACGACCGGCCAGGTGCCGAGGTCGACCCAGCGATTCCGGTTGGAGGTTGGCTTCCGGTTCACTGGCGCCCCGACGACCACAAACCAGTACTACGTCACGGTCTACTCGGTCTTGTCCCCGACGGTGGATCAAGCCTACTCCAGGGTGGCCACCCAACCGGGAATACCGGGAAAACCGGGAATTAACCGGGAATCGCGAACAACCGGGAAAAACCGGGAAAATACCGGGAATTTGCTTAGAACATGAACTTCCCTTGGTAATGAAAGTCCAGGATAATCATTATTGCATCTATATAAGAATTATTGTGATTTTTCTAGAACAGGATCTATCAATACTAGATCCTAGATACTAGATACGGAGATCGAAACCTAACCCTTGAATAATCGCACAACACGTTGAAAACATCGCATTTTGTATTCAGCATAAGCGTGGTGGCCAACTGATGGAAGGTCAAGATTGATTGAAATGATTGACTTTCACTTTTAGAACGATAATGATTTTTAATCTAAAAAACTTTATAAATATGTTGATTCCTTGATGTGCGAAGAGTAGTAAGGACAAGTAAATATCTTGGGTAGGCAATCAGTGTATTGTTCTACCTCAGACATTGCAGAACAAATCTTTTCACTAAAAATAATATATTTGAACTCTTTACATTTCCAAATCTGTATGATACTAAAAATCTTCCAAATTCGATCGTTTTCAAGAATTTTTTAATGTTTTTTTTTCTGTAAACCTGAACATATTTCCCAGAAATAGAATAACATTGATTATTGCTGGTAGCCTAGAATCCCTCTTGGTGATTAACCAAGGCTTTCTTCGCAAATTTTCCAGAGATTTCTCAAGACATACATCGACTGATTTCCACAGGAATTGCTCGAAACATTCCTCAACTAACTTTTCCAACTACATTTCAACAAATTCAAGATAATCGAGCAATTTTACCAATAATTTCTCGTGTGAAGAATTAGCAATAAGTTAAAATTCACAAATACAAAGAAACTAAAAAAAAAAAAAAAATAATTTCTAAAGACGTTCTTTAAAATTACATGCATTTTTATTACAAGAATTTCCGGAGTAATTCATTTGGGAATTCTAACAATATCTTCCCGCGGATCTTTAAAATCTTTAGAAATCCTTCTAGGCATTTCATTCGTATTCCATCTATTCTAACAGAAAACATTATCAAGGATCCAATAGTTATTCCAAAGTGTTTACAATCATTTTACGCAGATTACCATTACTAATTTGTTCAAGATTTTTTTTTCCAAAAATCCACTTTCGTGATTTTCGAGGGATTGCTTCAGTGGACTCTAGAGAAGTCTATTCAAAAATGCGATATGATTTTTTCTCCAACTATTTCAGTTGACATTTCCATTACAAATTTCTACCATAATTTTAGTAGGATTTTCTATAAAATTTTAACAACATTTCAGCCAGAGTTTTCCTCCACCAAAAATTTTGATATAACCTGGCTATCAGTAAGATTTTTTTCCAGCTTCACAAGGATATTTTCTCAAAGTTATACACGGAACTTTCACAATTATAGTTTTTAAAAATTAGCTTGAAGTAAATGTAGAGCATTGATGGAAAAAGTCAAATTTAATTTCTCAGTAAAATGTAAATCAAATCATCACTTTATTTTAAACTTCCAATAAAGCAAATTTAATATGTATAAAATTTCAAAAATATTTCCTTGAACAATATATCATTTTTTCAGGATTAAAGAAAATGTCACTTTCATTATAAAATTTAGTCTTTATCAAATATTTTTTTCTATTATAAATGCTATAACTAGAACTCCCCGCTTAAATGTTTTTCTGTATCACTTAACAAATTCAGAAAAGTGAGAAAATTGAAAATAGTAATGACAGTGTTTCGATTTTACCATATAAATCAGTTTCTACAAAACCGGGAAAAAGTTGTTGAAGAACCGGGAAAAACCGGGAAATAACCGGGAATTTATTTTACCAAGTTGAGTGGCCACCCTGCTACTCCGATCGCGGTCAGAGATCCTCTGGTCTTCACGCCATTTCCTTTGCAGCTCGGACAGTATTCGCCTTACCACGCGGTCGACAGCGTTCCATTTCTCTTCTTCGCGGCACATTTCGCGGACGACATTGTCAGCTGTCATACCAGGCAAATCCCTGCGCGCTTCGTCGAATCTGGGACATTCGAAGACGACGTGTTCTGGTGTCTCTTCTTCGTTTCCGCACTCTGGACAGAGAGGCGAAGGTGCGTGACCAAACCGATGCAGATATTTCCGAAAGCAGCCGTGCCCGGACAGGAACTGCGTCAGATGAAAGTTCACCTCTCCATGCTTCCTGTTCACCCACTCAGATACATTCGGGATGAGCCGATGGGTCCACCTTCCATTTCCCGCATTGTCCCACTCTTGCTGCCACTTAGACAACGAATCCGTTCTAACGATGCTCCGCACGTTCCTTGTATTCCTTCGCTGATAGCATTCCACGTCCTCGGCCAGGGTAATGCAAATGGGCATCATCCCAGCGATAACGCATACTGCCTCCGATGAAATCGTACGATAGGCGCTTGCGACCCGCATGGCCATTAGTCGGAACACTCTGTTCAGCTTCCCTCGGTTACACTGTGTTTTCAGCGCTGCGGCCCAGGCCGGAACTGCATATCTCAGGGTTGAGGTTGCAACGCTAGCCAGAAGGCGTCTCTTGCTGCTTCTCAGTCCGCCGACGTTTGGCATAATCGTAGCAATCGCGTTGACAGCCTTCGACGCCCTTTCGCAGGCGTAATCGACGTGTGCGTTAAAATTTAAACGGTCGTCGACCATCACCCCCAGGTGCTTCAGCGCACGCTTCGACGCAATTTCGTATTCTCCGACGTTGATGTTTACTGATTGAACGGCTTTCCGGTTGCTCACTAGCACTACTTCCGTTTTATGATGAGCCAACTGTAGTTTAGCTCCCGTCATCCACGCTTCAACGGTGTGCAACGCCTCCGCCGTCATCATCTCGACCTCTTCTAGCGTCTCGCCGGTTACCGTAAGAACGACATCGTCCGCGAATCCAACGATTTCAACTCCACTGGGCAGCTGCAATGTTAGTACTCCATCGTACATCGCGTTCCAGAGCGTAGGACCTAGAATGGAACCTTGTGGCACCCCAGCCGTAATCGTGGTTGATTTTTGGCCCAACTCCGTTTCGTACACCAGCACTCTGTTCTGGAAGTAACTTTTCAGTATTCTGCACAAGTAACTAGGAACACGCATCCTGTGTAGTGCTACGGCGATAGCCTCCCAGCTAGCACTATTGAAAGCGTTTTTCACGTCGATTGTTACTACCGCGCAAAACCGTTTTCCTCTCCTCTTTTGCGTGGCTGCCTTCTCTGCACTATGCACGACTGTCCGGATTGCATCCACCGTTGAGATACCCTTTCGGAACCCGAATTGCTTCCTCGATAGACCATTCTCGCTCTCCGTGCAATGTGTGAGCCTGTTAAGGACTATCCTTTCCAATAGCTTCCCGAGGGTATCCAACAAACATATGGGTCTGTACGATGCTGGGTCCCCTGGCTGCTTCCCCGGTTTCGGCAGTAAGACCAACTTCTGGATCTTCCATCTATCTGGAAAATTGCCTTCATCAAAGCATTTTTGCAATACTATCCTGAACATATCAGGGAACGCCTGTATCGCCGTTTTCAGCACTACATTGGGTATTCCATCCGGGCCAGGAGCTTTCTTCACCTTCAGACCCTTCGCAACTATTACTAGCTCTTCATTGGAGATCCGTGAACCTCTGGATTCATCTTCTTCGTCCTCATATGGCGTAGGCGGCCACAGCGTTGGATCATGGTGCGGAAAAAGGCCTTCCACGATCGTCTTCAACTTTTCCGGGCACATTTCAGCGGGGGTCGCCGGGCCCTTCAACTTTGCCACCACGATTCGATAGGCGTTACCCCATGGGTTGGCATCAGCTTCTTGGCACAGTTCTTTGAAGCAGTTCAACTTGCTCAGCCTAATCTCCCGTTTGAAAGCCGCGCGAGCTTCGCGAAACACGAGTCTCCGTTCTTCTCTCTCGACATCAGTTCTTGCCCTCTGAACACTTCTTCTGGCTCTGAGACATGTAGCACGTAGGATACTGAGTGATCCATTCCACCAGTAAGCTGGGCGCCGTCGGAATCTGGGCTCCAACTTCCTTGGCATTGATGCGTCACAGGCTGTTGCTACCGCTTCTGTCAGCTCCTCTGCGTCGAGATTTGCACCGCTGTGTGTCCGAAGCGCCTCAATGAAGAGACCCTTGTCGAAGTCCTGTATCTTCCACTTCCGCTCTCGGGTCCTCGTTCGTCTCGTTGCCGAATAGGCTCGCCAGCTGACGGTGTAAGTTATCGCTTGGTGATCGCTGTGGGAGTACTTCTCGCTGACTCTCCAGTTCATGTCCTCCGTAAGCGAAGGACTGCAGAACGTGACATCGATTATTGATTCACGTCCGTCTCTGCGGAATGTGCTGACCGTACCGTCATTACAAAGCTTTACGTCCAGCTTCGCCAGGGCTTCCAGTAAGCTGTATCCTCTTGAATTGGTAAGTCTGCTACCCCACTCCACGGCCCAGGCGTTGAAGTCACCCCCGATGATAACCGGCTTTCGTCCAACCAGCGCGTCGGTGAGTGCATCCAACATCCTGTTGTACTCTTCGTCCGTCCACCTTGGAGGTGCATAACAACTGCACACGAAGATTCCGTTGATTTTAGCAATTACGAAACCGTCATGTGAGCATTCGATCACTTCTTGGATAGGGAATCTACCCATGACTTGAATTGCCGCTATCTTAGCTCTATCGGCCACCCAGTTGCCGTTCTCGGGGGGAACCCGATACGGCTCCGCAATAATCGCAACATCACACTTTGACTCTGTTGTCGACTGCCACAACAGTTGCTGTGCGGTGTCGCAATGATTCAGATTTATTTGAGTTATCTGCATCATTGTTGGCCTGTCCTCGCCTTTTTGTAGGCCGGGCACTTAAAGCCTCCAGTCGGATGATCATTGCCGTCCTCCGGCTTGCACAGCATGCACCTGGGTTGCTTCGTGCAGTCCCGAGCAACGTGTCCGTTTCCACCGCATCTCCAGCACCGTTCGGACCTGTCCGGACCCTTGCAGTTCCTCGAGTGGTGACCAAACTCCGTGCACCTGTAACATCTCTCCATTTGCTTGGTCAAACGGGGAGCCAGTCGCAGCGAGCACACCGCCCATCCAACTTTGACCTTGTCATTCACCACCAGCTTGTTGGCAGCATCCGCCGGCAATCGGATTGTCGCCGTCTGGGTGCCTCCATACGACTTCCTTATCCGAATCACCATCGGCCCTTCGACGTTGCACTGCGCAGTCAGTGCGCGCTTCAGATCTTCTTCGGTAGTGACCTCGTCCAGATCCTTGATTTCAACCACCGTCTCCTGTGATAAGGTTCTCACGTTAGCCTCGCTGCCCAGGGATTTGGCAACAAGCTCCCTGAACGCCGAGCTCTTAATCATCGGATCTTTCTTGAGCTCGAACAGCATTTCTCCTTTTTGGGTGCGTCTGGTCCTCACCACGTTTTCGCCCAGCTCCTTCAACTCCGGGTCCTCCTTCAATTTACTAAGGAGAGCAGCGTACGTCGTCTTGTCGTTCGCCTCGACGATCAATGCGTCGCCCTTTTTCCTCTCCCTTGGGCGCCGGTGCTTTTCTTTCTTCTTCTGTATCTTCTTCTTTTCTTCTTTCTCCTTTCGCTTCTTCTTCTTCTTCGCCTGCTGGTTCTCGACAGTGCGCCATCCATCATCACTCCGATTGCTGGCACGCTCCTGTTCGCTTCTCTGTTTCTTCGGGACTTCCTCCTCGCCTGGCGTGTCCCGGCCCCTTTTCTCTGAGCGAGTATTCCGGTGGCTCTTCGGCGTCTCCATGCTTTCAACCGTTGCTCGTTCCGTTGCTTCCATCAGAGACTTCTCGGCTGTTTCCACTCTCAGCTTGAGCGCCTTTTGCTCGCGTTCGGCGGCTATAACAGCAGATTTGATGTTTGCCACCAGCTGCTTAATTTTCAGGTGCACGTTGTGTTTGTCCTTCACAAACTCGTACAGTTCGTTCACCTTCTTCCTCACCTCACCCAGACCCGACTCCTGTACAACACTGCTCTTCGAGGTCGGTGTGAACACTCGTTGGTTCGGAGTCCCGAGCTCCCGTTGGCTCCCTTGGGGCTCGCTCCGTATCGCGCTGCTACTCGTTCTCGCAGCTGTTTCCAGCGGCGTCACTGGTGATCGCTGCACCACTCCACTTCTTCTGAACGCGTCCGCGTTCTCTCCAACTACTTCGGTATAGTTTGATGTCTCCATTCTATTGGGTCCCCCCTCCGCACCGCTATCACCATCCGTTGTATCTAGTCGCTTTCGTGATCTCTTGGTTGTCTATGAAACAGGGAGGCCAAGCGAGGGTTGAACACGTTCCTTCATGGGGTCCGTGTCCAGAGCCAGATCAGCGTAAGTCGGGAATGTTCCATCCGAGCCTAGTACCCATCAACGTGATGGACAGATGATGAACGTATCCGGAGGCCTGCCAAGGTTTTACCGGGACGGAGGCAAACGTGCCATTAGCCCACTCGCCGTTTCAAGTTGGTGTCACCCTACTTTACTCAGGGAGCAGAATAGCCCGAATGTCAGCCCATCGTCGCCATCCAATCCATAATCCGTAGTCCGGTGTCGTTAGCGTTTACCAGTATGCCATAATCAGGATCTTACTGGCATCGATCCTGATGTGCCGGTTGGCACTCCAGGTGTTTGGGCTAAGGCACTTTGGAAGCGGTACCAGGTCGCTTGCACGGAGTTGCTTGCGGATGTGTGGCTTTTTATAGGGAACCAACAGAGCCCACTGTTGGAACCCCACCACATCCTAGGCATACTCTGCTTGAGCTGTCTGGAAACCAGAAGCCCAGTCACTCCCCGAAGGAAGAGCCAAAGGTGGTAATCCACACGGGTGTGTGGACGGTTTTCGCAAAGGAAATATTCCCAAGCTTCCACCCGACTCGCAGAAGGGGGGGTTCGTCAAGCCCCTGGACTCCTGTCCCTGCTGCCTGTTGTGTGTGTGTGTGTGTGTGTGTGTGTGTGTGTGTGTGTGTGTGTGTGTGTGTGTGTGTGTGTGTGTGTGTGTGTGTGTGTGTGTGTGTGTGTGTGTGTGTGTGTGTGTGTGTGTGTGTGTGTGTGTGTGTGTGTGTGTGTGTGTGTGTGTGTGTGTGTGTGTGTGTGTGTGTGTGTGTGTGTGTGTGTGTGTGTGTGTGTGTGTGTGTGTGTGTGTGTGTGTGTGTGTGTGTGTGTGTGTGTGTGTGTGTGTGTGTGTGTGTGTGTGTGTGTGTGTGTGTGTGTGTGTGTGTGTGCGTATGTTACAAAAAAGTCACGCACGTTTCTCAGCCGTCTGATATCCGATTTGGATTCTCTTAGTTGCAAATGAAAGCTACAACGCTACAACATCCTAGTAGAACCCTATTGAATTTTATTACGATCTGACATTTGGTTACCGAGATATCTTTCGAAGAGTACTTTGAAGTAATATAGGTTAGCTTTTTGAGAGATTTTTGACATTTAGCATATTGATGAATATCTCAGTCGTCTGTCAACCGGTTTGAGTTCTATTAGCAGCAAATGAAAGCTACAACATCTTAGTAGAACGCTCTGAAATTTTATTTCGATTGGACATTTGGTTACTGAGATATCTTTCGAAGAGTACTTAGGAGTTATACAACTAAATTTTTTGAGATTTTTAACAAAGTGTATCATACTAAATATCTCAGCCGTGTGTTAATTAATTTAGGTTCTGTTGGCACCAAATGAAAGCTACAACATCCTAGTAGATTTTATTTGGATTGGACATTTGGTTACAGAGATACTTTTCGAAGAGTACTTAGGATTTATACAACTAAACTTTTTGAGATTTTTGACCAAGTGTATCATAATAAATATCTCAGCCGTCTGTCAACCGATTTCGGTTCTCCTGGCACCAAATGAAAGCTTTAACATCCTAGTAGAACCCTATACAATTTTATTAGGATTGGACATTTGGTTATCGAGATATCTTTCAAAGAGTACTTGGGAGTAATACAGGTTAACCTATTGAGAGATTTTTGACCAAGTGTATCATAATAAACATCTCAGCCGTCTGTCAACCGATTTGGGTTCTCTTAGCACCAAATGAAAGCTACAGTATCCTTGTAAAAGGCCCTGAAATTTTATTTTGATTGGACATTTGGTTACTGAGACATCCCTCAAAGAGTATTTTAATAAATTCCTTTTTTATTATTATTATATTCGCTTGTTATCTTGCATGAGCTTTTGACCAGTCTATGGGAAATTATTGTTCAATAAATAATGCTGACCTCATATAAAGTGTATACTAGCAGGTTATTGTTTTTGTTACAAATAAACAGGAATTCTATGAAAACTAACAACATGTTAAATGAAAGCTTTGAATTTATATATTGTGGGAAAAATGCAAAACTGGACAGCCAAAATAACTAGCTAATTCCAAAACTGATTACCATAGTAGATATAATATTTTTGTCCTTTTTACACCATAACCATGAATACCAAGTACTTCGGAGCTAATTTATTCGACTGATTAAGAGATATTAGACAAAGTGTATCTCGCTGATTTTCTTATCCATTTGTTAATCGATTCCAGATCTTTTGGCAGTTAACAAAAGGTACAATATTCCAGAATATGTAAGCTATTTTTTTTTTTAATTTCACACAAGATTCTAGAATGTGTCTGGCATTTCTGGTAGTTTAGTCCATGCTCCATGATGCTATTTTGGAAACCAATCCACTAGATGCCAAATCCACAATATTTTCAAGAACTTTTGGTCCATCACACAAAATAAATATGTTAAATACAAATAATACAACAATAGTTTTAATAAGTGTAAGAAGGGTTCTGTTCACCATAGGTGGATTAAATCGGTTTTTTTTCTCTGTTCGGGACATAACCACTGCGACCAATATTTTGATCTATTGTGGTATACCCCGTGTCCTTTGTATAGTGCATGTCGTATTACTTTATCGCCATTGAGAAGTTATAAAGTATTCGGTTACAGTAGTCATTTACAGTAGTCATTTTCAACAAAATCGCAAGGAAGGATTCTGATTGATAGGTTCCGCTTTTACCACGCTCCTTTTTTCAGTCAAAATCGGATCCCTTAACGAGAACGTCAAGAAATGATACCGATATTGACCATACATCGGAACCCTAGTCCTTCATGTTTCAAACCAGTGCACACCCAATAAAAGATTAGGAATAGGTACTAACCCATGTTTCCTTGTTTCAAGATCCATCTCGGCCACACCTAAAACCGAGACCTTTCTCTTTCAACAAGGTATAAAGACTGCCCCAGAAAGTATGGACGCACCTAGTCTTCAGTTGTCTGGGCCTGATCGATGGTTCTTGTTTCAGGCTTTGTTTTGGCTGTTTCTGTTTACTATAGGATCGAAAATTCAAACGTTCTTTGCCACGATGAACATTGGAATTCGAAATGGTAACTTTTTTAGTCATACCCCGCTTTGTGTAAGTTAGAAGGTTTTTTCTTGTGCTCAAACACCTTCATTATTTGTTTATCCGAACAACGGTTAGCAGGATCTTTATTTTTTACCCAATTTTTGCCTATGCTTAAACGTGTTATCCCCACCGTGGTTATTGATTGCTGCTTGCACGATTTTCTCACTTACTCCCAATAATTTTGTTCATTTACTGAGTGACCTTTCAAACTCTGTACATCGTTTGTGCACATTTTTTCGATGATGTTCCGTTGAAAGTTCTTGTATTTTGAAACAAACTCTTGGAATCGCAAAAACCGCTATACATATGTTGAGAAAATAGGTTGACCAACAGAATGTAGCTTTCAAAAAGAACTAGTCATCAATAGTTTTGGAATGCCAGTATTTTCTTACTGCGTCCATACTTTCTGGACCGGTCTTTAAATGTAATAAGGACCAAAGTGTTTTCCTTTGATTACTAAAATATGCTGTTCCACTAGTTTGAAGCAGTTAGGACTAGGGTTCGAATTGGTAGATCTTTCGCCGCAACGCAACCCAAAAACGTGATCTATCCACTCTACGGGCTCCGTTAAAGATCGAGCATATTTTAAACCCCCTCAACCATTTTGGTGGACTTTTACCTCCGGAACAGGTGGTCCGTAGTGCTATTCTAAGCCGGCAACTACACGGGCACGGTACCGTCCTTACCAGCCGCTTTGTTGTTTTTGAGCTGGTGGATGGCATCCCTTAACGTCCCTCAGCGTGGGAGTTGGTTCGCCACTCAAGTGCCCGTCGGAGTGCTGCTTCCACCTTTCGATCACCTCACGTTTGTCCGTCAGGGGGCTCCCGTCCTTGTTCCTGCAGATTTCGGCTTGCGGCACGTGCGGGATGCGTTGAGCTTCTGGTAGAATTTACGTGTTTCTTGTGCAGTTCCATTTCCTCGCACTTCGCTTTTTTCAGGCGGCGCCTTTTCTCCCGGAAGAGAAGGATCTGCTGCTTCCGCTTCTATCTGTATCGCTCCCCATTTTGTCGGGATCCATCTAGGGTTTAAACGCTGAATCCAAAAGTAACAATGCACAGTGGTCCACGAACCAGATTTACGAGGAAAGATGCATTAAACACCTTCAAATGAGTTTTTAGGCAAATATGGTCTTCTACAAAGTTGTCCCTAATAATAAGGCCCTCTTTTCAATGTGCATAAAAATTAGGGTGGTCCATATTTTCAAAAAAATTGGCAACCAAACTTTTTTATTTGCAAGAATAACTATATACATTATTCGGGAAAGTTGTAGATCTATCAATTTTGAGCAAGTTTGCTGAAGACACTTTTTATGTAGCTTTAAAATTGACCGATCTAGAGGTATTTTTTTGAATAAGCTTAGGGTGGTTCAAGAAAAACCGGTTTTCTGGCGTTAACTTATTCAGTTTTGATTTTTCATCAAAGTCGCCCAAGAAACACTTGTAGAGCATTTGAAGACGCGTCGTTTCGTGCGCTGAGATGGTCGTTATCTCTTTTGGTTCAAAAGTTACAGGCGTTTTTCTTAAAAAATCATAGTTTCTTAAAAAGGTGTTATGACGGGTTGGGGCAAACATAAAAAATATCTTTTGCCCGCATTCAAAAGAATAAATGTTGTTGTAGAACATATCAAAAAATTAGAGAGGTGTTATTTTTGTAACTCAAGTGAAAAATACTTGAAAAGTGACTATTTTTTCTAGAAAATCATCAATATCTTTTGAACGGAATGACGTAGCAACATTCTCAGCGCACGAAAATGTGCGTTTTTGAAAGCTCTAAAAGTGGTTCTTAGGCGACTTTGACGAGAAATTTGAAACAAAAAAGATAAAGCAATAAAACGATTTGTTCTAGCGTCACCCTATGGAAACTATGGGAAAATGCTCCAAATTTGGTCAAAACAGTTTAAACGCTTTATCTCTTTTGTTTCAAATTTCTCATCAAAGTAGTCTAAGAACCATTTTTAGAGCTTTAAAAAACGCACATTTTCGTGCGCTGAGAATGTTGCTACATCATTCCGTTCAAAAGATATTGATCATTTTCTAGAAAAAATAGGCACTTTTCAAGTATTTTTCACTTGAGTTACAAAAATAACACCTTTCTAATTTTTTGATATGTTTTACAACAACATTTCTTCTTTTGAATGCGGGCAAAAGATATTTTTTATGTTTGCCCCAACCCGTCATAACACCTTTTTAAAAAACTATGATTTTTAAAGAAAAACGCCTGTAACTTTTAAACCGAAAGAGATAACGACCATCTCAGCGCACGAAACGACGCGTCTTCAAATGCTCTACAAGTGTTTCTTGGGCGACTTTGATGAAAAATCAAAACTGAATAAGTTAACGCCAAAAAACCGGTTTTTCTTGAACCACCCTAAGCTTATTCAAAAAAATACCTCTAGATCGGTCAATTTTAAAGCTACATAAAAAGTGTCTTCAGCAAACTTTCTCGAAATTGATAGATCTACAACTTTCCCGAATAATGTATATAGTTATTCTTGCAAATAAAAAAGTTCGATTCCCAATTTCTGTGAAAACATGGACCACCCTAATTTTCATATATATCGAAAAGAGGGCCTTATTTTTAGGAACAACTTTGTAGAAGACCATATTAATCTAGAAAATCATTTGAAGGCGCTGAATGCATCTTTCCTCGTAAATCTATTTCGTGGACCATTGTGCAATGAATTCAAATGGTAATTTATTATTTGTCTAATTAACAATGGAATCTTATGTAATCATTATAAAAAATCAAGTTTTAAAATATACTGTATAATATACCGCATTTAGTTCATCACTGGACTGCGCACTGAGTCTTCATAAGTGCGAAAACGTAAATGAAACTGCGCGATTACATCAAATCAAATTGATGTCCTCGGCGCACTATTTCTTCGATGTATGCTGAATAAGTGCTCTGAAGACACCAAGTCGATTGGATACAATCGCGGACTTTTATTTGCATTTTCGCACTTGTGAAAACTAGTGCGATAGTCCAGTGGTGAACTAATGCGGTATACATTCACAATAGAAAGCAATGTTAACATGAAAATCTACCCAGGTAACCATTGAGCCGTAAAAATGGCATTAAATCAGTTCTATAGTGGAATATAGAACCTGGCTAACAGAGCTAATTGGTTCTAGGGTCTGGGACCATTTGGGCAGGAGCACCTATTTTGGGCACTTGCTGCTATAACTAAGTCAATTTCGAACCAATTGATATGAAATTTTGTTCATGGCTAGATACTGTGCGTATCTTACCCTATTCCAAAATTCAAGTCAATTGGCTGAAAACTGACTGAGCTACAGCAGTAAGTGCCCAAAATAGGTGCTCCTGCCCAAATGGTCCCAGACCCTATATCCTCTAATAGAGCTGCTCAAAAGCCACTTTTGGCGCATTATTCGGCTGATATACGGCCATCTCGAAAATTCCGTGCCAAGTCTCTGGAGCAAAAGTTGTCAAAAATGAGACAAAGAAAAAAGAAAAAAAAATGTTTATCTTCTGTTCATTTCTCATTTCTTTTTTTTCAAAAAGACACGGACACGTTTAGTACTTCCAGTGAGCTATTCGCTCTTTGAAGGAAGCACGACACTAGACAATGGACTAGCATGCAACGCCCAGTGGCACAGCCGAAAACTTTTCCTGACAGCTGCGGCGGGAATCGAACCCGCGCTCCTAGCACGATGCGACTGAATGCTTGGTGACACTAGCCGCACGACCACGAAGCCACTTTTGCTTCCACTGAAGTTGTTTTTTTTTTTGCTGCTTGACCCAAATTCCAGCTCTTGTCCTCCAGGTTCCTGATCGAAACTACAAGTTCACTTGCGTTCCCCATCTGATCTACTAATGCACCATGGAATCACTGTGATCAAACTAATATTTAAACCATGCAAAACATAATAGCATAATAGTTTTGTTATCTCGACGGTTCAAAATGATATGGGAGGGTGATGATTTAGTGATCAATTTGGTGGTGAAAAACGCTGGAAGAGAAAAGATGCAAGAGAAGCAACATGTGTATACTAATGATCGGAAAACGTTGCTGCTCCTCTTCCGCAACGTTTTCCGACCAGAGCTGGAGTTTGTAGAACTAATAAACTAAAAGAATCGTGTCTGGAATCACCACATTTGCTTGAAAGATTCCATTATCTTTTATCATTCCGAGCAGCATTCGTCGAATGACAACAAAAATGATCCTGTTCCTCCTACACTGAACGAAAATATCCTCCTCAGTACGAATGAATCATCATTCCCAGCTATCCAAAATAGAATCCGCCCTTTTTCAACTGACTGTGTCAACCGACTGACGAACCACAGCTTTTACGAATGATAGTCAGTTGATTGATGCACTCAGGCAAATAAACCTAAGGTTATCATAGAGTCTAACTTATGAAATGGCCTTTAAACAATTCATAACGGCTAGAACGATTTTCATAAGGTCGGTCTATGACGCAGAATCGATTCACAGTTTGGCTTTTATACACATTTAGCAACACGATATTCTCAAGCGTCGATAGCCGCGTGGGTTGGGCACGAGCTGAGTGATCTCGACGTTCATGGATCGATTCCAGTCTGCATCATTTTGTGATTTTTCTGCTCTTTTCATAAGTTTATCTTATGTAATTAGGTCATAATAAGCATGATCAATTTTCATAAGGTATTCTTATGGCATCCATACTTTACAGTTATGGCTAAATTTCATAAGGTATTTTGATGAATTTCGGTAGTTCACTTCGCTGAGTGTGTGTTACAATTGCGACGCCTACAGCATGCACCATCATTCGAAAATCGGATGATATGAAATCGAGACAGGATCATCCACAAACTGGATGATGTTTGTTCCGCGCGTGCCCCACAACGCATATCATCCAGTTTTCGTATGCGCTTTTCACTGGACAGCAGCTGATGCGTGGAACGCGCCGCATGCAAGAACTTGTTTCTCTAGTCCGTGGTAAAAAGTGTTTTGTTCGGCACGATGTTCGGCAGCCATTGTTGGTGCTTGTTTTAATTTCTATTTGTAATCCAGTTTTTACGTGAAATAACCACGTTACAGTTATGGTAGGAAATAAAATTCAACAACTAGTTTATTTTCGCTCATTAATAATGCAAATTTGTTAAAATTTCAGGAACTTTCAACCATAGTAATCCTGCAATACCGGAGTGACCGTAGGAGCGACCGTCTTCATCCGGGATACTTGTTAGCAGTCAGCGGCGTAACGAAGTGTATTTACTTATACTGCCGTTCTACGTCCAATTGTCCCATGTTATATGGGAATCCCATATAACATGGGACAACTATACGTAGAACGGCAGTATATGAGTCAATAATGTGGTTTTGATTGCTTCAGCATGAAGCCTTTTGTGTAACGTGAAAAATGCTTTAAAATAAATAAAATTTTTGAGTATTATTAATTAACAGGAAACCTTGTTTTATTTCTATACGGTCTCATTCCAATATTTTTTTCTACTTAAAATCAAATAAATTACACTACAATCTATTATCTATACATTTCATTTACAAATGAAACGCATTCGAGCCATATAAGATTTGCAACTGAATTCCAATACGAATGCTTTACTCTAATCGGATGACAAGCAAACGATTGTTCGTCATCCGATGTTGAACCGGAGCGTCTGATCATCATCCGATTTTCGACTGATGTTCGTTAAAGGGCGCAAGCATATTAGTTTACAGTCATTTGCAGGATGAAGTGTTGGTTCAGTGTAGTGTTCCTCCGATTCCGATCCGTTATGTTAAAATGTATCAACCATGACCGACTTGAGTTTGTTTTGGTCGAAATAAATTTTAACTAGATTGAGTTTAAATAAGGGCGACAGTAACATGAGAGAGTTCTCTTCATCGACTCTCTCTTCTGCAAATTACAGTGACAAGATGCAAATTCAATCGAACTTTTTTTCCTTGACCCGATAATTATAAACTGGTTTACGTTCGATCAATAAATACAATTACAATTACAATTTTTACATTTAGACGCTAGATTGCATCGCAACCTAACGATTTATGGCCAAAAAGTTCAATCATACTTGCATCTTGTCACTTTAATTTGAAGAAGAGAAAGTCGATGAAGAGAACTCTCTCATGTTACTTTCGCCCTTATTTAAACTCAATCTAGATATAAACGTCATGTACTCCACTCCAAGCCATGTGACAGCACAGACAAGCTTCTTTACAGCTTGTAGGCTTCATATAAGCATACAGGGCTTAATTTATGTCGTTTTCGTTTTTGCGGCGGTGCTCTAGGAGTTGCTCTCGTTTGCACAGTGTCTTGCCCCTAGGCTCAGAGTTGCGGGTTTCACAGTGTCTTGCTTGTTGTCTTGCTCTTAGGGGCTGTCCATTAATTACGTAAGGGTTCATAGGAAGAGGGGAGGGGTTGAGAACTCTTGGGTTCTCATACAAAAAATCTTACAAGGGGGGAGGGGATGTCGAAAATTCTGGAAATTTCCCTTACGTAATGAATGCACAGCCTCGTGCACCAACTGAGAGCGATCCAAAGAAAAGTAAACAGCAATAATTGCTGTTATTATTATTATTCTATTGTTAATAGTCTATTTTACGAAACGACAACAGTGTTGATATTGATATTAACACTCACGAGCTTGGGCGCAACCTCCTGTCAAATTTTCATTCATGAAATGAGCGATCAGCTGATCCGAAATGTCTCGTAAAATGGCTCATTCACACTAAGATTCAGATGTTCCAGCTCAGTAATTTTTTCACTGAGTTCAGTATTATTTTTTCCATCTTTTTACTGAGTTTTCAACAGCAGATTTATCTCGGTACACTCGGTTATCTTATTTACCGTTCATCAGTAATGATATTTACCGTGTACATATCAGTAAGTTTTGACAGTTCATTATCGGAGCTCGGTAACTCATTTACAGAATAGGGAACTGCATGAAATTCTCCCCTTCTCTTTCAATCTTACAGAAATTTTTTAAACAACAAGGCCAAGAAACGTCAAAATCCCATACAAAATCAAAACAGTGCAGTGCCCTATGGTCCACTGCACGAATTTTTACTGGCCTGCTTACTCTCACACGAATTTTGACGTTTGAGAGGTATCGGCACCGCTCAAACGTCAAATTTTCAGTGAGAGTAAGCAGGCCAGCATAAATTCGTGCAGTGGACCATATCCGCAAAAGAAACAACCGAGTGTACCGAGTTAAATCTGCTGTTGAGAACTCAGTAAAAAGATGCGAAAAATATCTGCTTAGCTGATCTTAGTGTGTTGATAAAAATTTCCTGACCGACCGGAAAATTTGCGCTGTTGACTGTTTGGCAGAGACGATGAGAACAAGAACGAAAGAAACCAGTGAATCAAAATTCAACCATCGCGCAACAATGTCGCAACCTGTACTTGTTGTGACAAACAAACCCATGCGACATAAGTTTGTCCCAACTTGAAAATAATGGGATTAACATCGTACACCACGAGTTTAGAGATTTTTAAGCCTTGCATTGCGATTTTCGAACGGTAACTTCGAGTCGGTAAACACTGCAACTCTGGTGAAGCTCTATCATCAAACAGTTTCGACTTTGGGTTAGCAATAATTGATTATTCACGAGTTGAAAAGTACGCAACAAATTCAGCTTCCGTTTTATCTGCAACAAAAAATTTCGAGATCATGTCATTATCTGTTACCAGTAGGGATAAAGAGTAATCGTCGCACCTTTTTTGTTGCTTGTTTTGTGCCTCTTTTGTCTGACAATTTTCTTCAAACACAGACGAGACGAGCAAAGACAACTGGGGATGTCAGACAATAATCGACAGTCGATTAACTTTTTTAACAGCCACCGTGCGGAGAAGCTTATCGCAAATCAGTCCTATCTGCATTTTTGGGTTGTTTGAGGGTATTATTTAATAATACCCTCAAATCAGGGGGATGACGAAGGGCCAGAATCATCTACCCAGCATTCAATTCAACTTGGCGTCCAATGTTTTGTTTTGATTGCTTAATTCATGGAAAAAATGCTCTGGAAACATCGACGCTGCTTCGCTGCTACATATAATATCGTGCAAAGTGATAAAGAAAGAGAAACAATCATCAAAAACAACGATTTCATTTAAAATGTGTAATTTCTGAAATAAGCACTAGCAACACCAAGAGCAACACACGAGACACACACCCGAAAATCAGGAGCAAGTTAGGGTAAACCGACCAGAAAGTGGGTACCAAAACGCGCCGTACCAAAAATGATGATGGGTGGAGCGGCGATGTACCGAGTTTGACAGCCGTGTCACCCCACTGCCTCAAACAACCCAAAAATGCAGATAGGACTGATTTGCGATAAGCTTCTCCGCACGGTGGCTGTTAAAAAAGTTAATCGACTGTCGATTATGCCTGGTTTAGACGGTGCAAGTGACTTGATTCCAGTCAGTTGAAAATCAGGCCAAACATTTCAATAGGTCCTATCTGCATTTGAGAGGCTCTCTTTGTTCACTTCCTCTTTCAATTATTGCAGTGTGATGGTACACTTTTCAACTATTTTTGCAGTACAAATCAAAAGACGATTGTTTTGACCATCGTTCACTGCAAGGAGACAATCATAATACAAATAAACAGCTGAGATATTAACGAAAGAGAGGGAAACCAAAGAGAGCCTCTCTTCTGCAGATAGGACCTTTAGACATGTTTGGCCTGAAATGTCCAATTGAATGCGAATTGAACGTGTAAACACCACCGTTCATCTCACTTGAGCAACTGACTTGACTTGAACGAAAGTTGAACATGTTGAACTTTTCCGTTCAAGTCAAACAAAATCATCTCACTTGCCCCGTCTGAACCCGCGATTCATGTGAGTTGAATTCAAGTTATCTGTCAAATGAGCTGAATTCAATTCAGTTTGCTTACGCACCGCGCGAATTGATCAATGTAAACACTTGCTTCAACTGAAATGCATTCAAGAGCATGCAAGTGGCCGTTCGAGTCGTTTGCTGAGTCTAAACACATCATTCGTTTCGAATGAATATATTTGAGGAGTTGGCAAGTGGAATGCTCGTTTCAGTTGAACCATGTAAACCAGGCATTATTGTCTGACATCCCCAGTTGTCTTTGCTCGTCTCGTCTGTGTTTCTTTCGTTCTTGTTCTCATCGTCTCTGCCAAACAGTCAACAGCGCAAATTTTCCGGTCGGTCAGGAAATTATTTTCTCGTTTTAGTAGGTGTTTCTTGTTTCAAGGGTTTATAAACTGTTCAATTCAGATTATTGCTTGGTAAGTAGAATAGTTATAATTTACATTATTAAATTTATCTGAAAGGCAAACAGTTGATCAAAAATTACATTCAGCTGCCAAACATAACCTCAACAATGTCTTGTTTTTTTTTGTTTAGTTTATTTCAGCTGTTCACTCGAAACCGGTCTCCCGTGCCACAAACCAAATATGCCGAAGAACAAGAAGCAGGATACTTCCGATTCCGATTCTGGCCCGGATGATGTGAGTAAAAGTTTGATAAATAACTCGACTTCCCTAGCATTTAAACTGTCCCATTCCCTAGCGCACACCGGTGAAGAAAACCAAAACCGACTCCGCCAGCACAACCAACGCTGACGGCGAAGCGGAATGGACCATCGATCGCAACCGGAAGGTTACGGTGAAGGAGTTCAAGGGTAAGATTTACGTCAACGTGCGGGAGTACTACGAAAAAGACGGTCAATCCCTGCCGGGCAAAAAGGGCATCAGCCTTACGGTTCCCCAGTGGAAGAAGCTGATGGAACATGCCGATGAAATTAACGATAAAATTAAGACGTTTTAGGAAGCGCTGTGTGGTCGGGTCAGAGTGGGTCAGTTTCTCGTCAATCCGTGTTGGTATGAGAAATGGGATCCATTGTCCGAAGATGATGGTTGATTCCAAATTTTATTGGTTTAATCATGATTACCAGTACTTAGCCCAGTAAGTTTGAAGCTGCTTCCGACATCTGCCTTCAGGTGTACGGTAATGCGGATGTCTCTGTTATCGCTCTAACTAATATATTGGAATATGATAAAATTATTGCCAATAAATTGTTGTTACTCAAGTAGTAGCAATAAACCTGTGATTATCTCTAATCCGAACTCTACCAATTGGGCCCCTTGAATCGCTAGTCAGGAGACGGCGAGATCGATTGCCGGACCGGTCTAGGAGCTTTTCGAGTGATTTAATCCACCAATGAAATGGTAAACCGAACCCGTCCTTTACTTCTCAAAAATGTATTTATTGCTGTATAATCTTCGTAGGTACCTATTCAACATACCTACCGTCAAACGGGGTGACTTGAAACACTTTCCAGATTCAACTGAAAATGTGGATTGATAAATTTGAAATACTACAAACTATTTATAGCATGGGCCCTCTATGGAGTAGGGAGAAGAAGTTATTTAGGCATCCCAAATACACATGAAAATGTAGATATAACGAGGGATTCCATAAACTCTTGTAGGAATTCCTATTGGAAAAAACTGTTAGAATGCCAAGTGGAGGCATATCAGTTTTAATACTTGGAAAAACATCTGGATCTGGAATATCTGCATATCGTTTCCTTTCATCTAATCGTTGGAGTAATTCATGGAGAAATTACTGAAGATATTCTAGAGAAATCCCAGATTGAACTCCTAGATCTATCCTAGAAATTTTCTGAACGAATTCCAGAGAGAATGCCTGAAGAAATCCCACGATGGATTTCTAGAGAAATACAAAGATGAATTTCTAGAGCAATTCCAAGGGAGATCCCCAGATAAATTTCTCGATATTTCCGAGGAATCTCAGCAGCAATTCATGGAGGGATTCCCACACGAATTCCTGGAGGTATTTTAGGTCTACTACCTAAAAAAACCTGGAAAACCGGGAATCCTCAGAGAATTTTGTTTATCTTTAAAAAACCTGGAATGCTAATGAAATATTTTGAATAATCAGGAAAATTTTACACCACTAAAAATAAAACATGAATACCAAGTACCTAATGTACTTCAATACTTGTACATTTACTCAGAAATAAGTCCACAGAGTTTACTGCATTGTATCAGTCTACCGTTACAATGACTTTTCCAGAAATACTATCAGGGTTTTTTTAATGAAATTACTTTAGAAATACCTCTTGGAATCAGAGTTTAAAATTTTCATTTTTAATGAGTACAATCAACGCAAATTTTGAAAATTCTAAAGTGAGGAATCAAAATAATATTAATTTTAATGAATGAATTTTCTCACTTATTCATTCATTTTCTGTCACTCACTGACAATTTTCACTGCGAAATCTAACTAGACCGTAACTCTCGATTATACTTTAAATCATCACAAAACGTGTGTATAGTAGTTAATTAGAATATTAACCATCTGCTCTATTGGTTCATTGAGTAGAATTGTGCGTCTGTTAACGGAAATTGGACATTTTACGACGTGCAAGGAAATATTCGTGGCAGAGAAGTGAATGAAAAAAAAGAGACATTCAGCTGACAATGAATGTGGCCAGAAACGAATGCAAAAATAGAATGTTAATCTTCACTTTGGATCTTCGATTTTTTTACACTCTGCTTGGAATGCCTTCTAGGATTTCTCACAAGATTCCTTCCTCATTTTTTCATGAAAAATGTTTTTTGTACATATGATTTTTTTGAATTCTTTCCGAAGATTTTTCCGGATCCCTACGTGCACTTCTCAAGACTCGAACATTTTTTTCCTTGAGAATACAGGGCTGGTAGCAAGTCACTATTTAGTGACTTAGTCACTTTTTTCGGGTTGGTCACTAAAAAGTCTCTTTTTTCAAGGTCAGGTCACTAAAGTCACTATTTTCACCTAAAAAGTCACTTTTTTCAACTTTTTTGGGAAATTGATAAAATACGGATTGAAAAATATTCAAAAATGTTAAACCATCAAATGATGCCACATTGAAAAAGCCAAATTTTCCCTATGCAAACCGTTCCACACAAAAAAAAACGCTTCGCAACTACTTTTATGTCTTTCTTTAGGATCCATGGGAGACATTGCTCCTATCCTGCTATTTCAATCAAGTTGTCGGCGATGATTGAAATATTGCAACATAAAATTACCATGTTAGCCATTAATTACCTCTGAGGAAACATGAGTCATGACCGCTTTTCTCGGTAGATCAATCATTGCAGAATCTAAATGTGGTATAAGATTTCTTAGTGAAGCGTGTTTTTACTAATGGGAATCTATTTTGTAGACTGGAACAGCCATCTTCATGCACAGATAAACGCCCAAAAGAAAGCAATGCCCTTGTAATTTCATAGTGTTGAAACTGTTGTGTTAAAATTGTTTATTTAAATGTTTACTACACCTCAAATAATGAGAGTGAACCATGCACGGCCTTGAATAATCTTTAAAGACCATTACACGCTTTGCGGACCTCTAAATTCCTTCGCGGACATTATTACATTACGGACATTACGGACCTTCACAGACCTGCACAAGCACTGGTTGTTTTGTGGACTGGACACAAAGGCTTATATTCCATGGAGATCTTGTAAGATCTGTACCATGTATACAGTTCAATATAATACTCCATTTACTTGTTAAAAGGGTCATTGGTCTGGGGCGTATAGAATAGTCATTCGTATAATACTAGTTTTACTTGTAGATCCTGCACCTACATTTCATGGAGTTTTGGGACGGCCTAGATCATATGTAGAACTAAAAATAGTAAAACTGTTATAGAAATCTTCAAAACATATGCCTTAAAAAAACAACATCAATGGAATCCAATCACTGTACGTGTGTATCGAAACAACTTTTATATATACTGGAAGACTGATTTCCATAAACTTTGGAGAGTTTTATAAACTAACGCAAACATATTTTGTATGGAGCCGCCCCATGATGCGTCGGTGAGAGTGCAGGCCTAACAGCAAGTCGCTATTTAGTGGCTTAGTCATTATTTGAGGTCCCCAAATAAAATTAACAACTTCTCCCAGAATGCTTGTAACTACATATTATGAAAATTTAACCAGAAACTATGAGACAATTCAAATAAATTAGTAAATATGAGACATTTTGAAGAAATTAAGAGTTCTATTACATTTTCATAGGCTATTCAAAGAATAACCGTTGTTTTCTTCTGAAAATTTCCAAGGGAGTACGTAGAGAAATATTTCAAGTATTACATCAAAATTACTTAATCACTTTCTGTTATTCATTTTATTTTATTTTGAGAGAATTTTTGCAAAAATATTCAAGAAATCATATTTGAAAAAATCTTATTCAAATTCATTCGCACACTTTTAAGCATTTGTCTATCTAAGTTTCCATCAAGGTGAAATTCAGGACAGAAAACATCCAACAAGTTTTCCAAGAGTTTCATAATTTATTTATTTTTTCTTGGCAGAATTTTCATGCCATGCTCATCTAGTTCTGCAGCACAATGTATTCTATAAAATTGTAAATACATGCAGCTTTGTACAATTTTAGGAATGGAAGATGAAAGTTTTTCTCGAACATTTTCATTATGCGGTACTCCAGGGTTTTCTGAATCAAATTCGTTCTACAATGTTTCCTCACTAAGCATATTTTTGTGCCAAAAGTCACTATTTAGTCACTTTTTTTGCTATCTGAAAGTCAATATTTGGTCACTATTTCAGAGATTTTGATCACTAAAATAACTATTTTGACCAACAGTTCCTGCTACCAGCCCTGGAATAATTATTATCTGAGATTCCAGAATTCCTACCGATTTCTGCTAGTGTTTTTCACGAGGATATTTTTTTCAAAATTTCTTCCAGAGGTGTTTTTGGTATTGCTCCAAGAGTCCCTTGTGGGATTTTCTCGAAATTCCTTCTCCAGTAGATCTTCCTGGAATTTCTTCCAGAGTTGCTGCAGGAGCTCCTGTCGGGATTTCTCTAGAAGTTTCATCAATACATTTTCATGAGCTTTCTTCAGGGTTTCGCTTTGGATTTTTACAGGTGCTGCAGCTGGAATATTTCCTAAAGGTTCCTGCGGGATGTTTTAAGTTTCACCTGAAACTTCTCTCAGAGTTTCTCCCGGTACTTCTCTTGGAAAATTTCTTTCGGCTTCGGTCCTGGGATTCTCAGAATTTTGAATTTATCCTGGGTTTTCTCCTAATTTTTTTAGTGCTTTTTGGGATATCTGCAGAAGCTATTTCTCTAGAGTTCTTCCCGTAATTTAATTTCATTCAGAGCCTTTTCCAGGCTTTTCCTAGAAGTTGATCGCCGCATTTTTTGTGGTGATCCACATAAGATTTGTTTTGGCGATTTTGCAGGAATACTGGAAGGAATCCAGGTGAAATTTAGCGAGAAACCCCTCGAAAGATCTATTGGAAAGGTAGTTTGGAGGAAATGTAGAGAAAGGCTGGGACATATCGGGAAAAAAATCTGGGAATGATTCCGGCAAAAAATTGAAGGAGGAACCATAAAAACCTCTGAAAGAAAACCGGGAATGGTTTTGGTGGGGATATCCAAGAAAAAACATCGGAAACTCTCTAGAAGAAATCCTTGGAAGAACTTCTGCAAGAACCTCGCAAAAATCCTGAGAGAAACTGTTGGGAAGCTATCCCGGAAAACCACTTAGAGACATTAAAGAAGAAACTTTGGATAAGATTTTGAACAATCTCCGGGACTGCCCTCGGACGCATAAATGTCGCATGTTACAATAAAAAAAACACGAGAAAAACACATTTGAAGTTTCAAAATAAACTTTCACTATTGTCGCATTTGATTGACTTCAACGTAATTAAACTGTCGAAACATATAAAAATTCAGACGTTGATAAAATATTTCAAAAATACGTATCAAAATATGATGTTTGACATACAAACCTCAAAAAAGTCGAAATGTAACATGTGACATTTATGCGTCCGACGGCAGGGGAGGAGTTCAGTGAAAACCTCTAAAAAGCCGGGAGGTACCCCAGCAAAGACCCCGTTAAATACCCCTGCAGAAATTCTGGAAGAAAATTTGCTAAGAATCCCAAGAACAACTCTCAGCAACCCCGAAAGAACACCGAAAAAATCTATTTGGAAGTATTCCTCGGAAAAGCCTGAATATTCAATCGGTATCACCAGTATTTTTTACAAAATGGTTGATATGCTATCGTGATTTCCTATTTTCCATAGGATTTTCATCTAAATCTCAACATTACCACACCACTAGCACAGCTAATTGACATCCAGTCCAGTTTCTTTACTAGCAATTTAAAAGTCGGTGTCGTATATCGAGGTGAAAAATCTCGACTCAAATGAAGTGACTCGCCGTGTCAATCAAATGGAGAGTCACCTCATTCGAGTCGAGATTTCTCACCTCGATTAACGACTCCGACATTTGTCACGTCACTCCATTCGCAGAATGTACACAAGTTTCTCCTATCAAGCTGAAATTTTGAACAGATGATATGGGGCCAGAATGAACCTAAAAAAAGTGTACGGGAGTGAAATGTCTTTTTCTGTCCCATACTAGGGCAGATCATGTGTGTTGGACAGGCTGATGACGTCGTTGGAAAATTTGTCCCTTAACCTTCCGTAACTCGCGTGGTTGGCCACCACCGTCAGCACCACGCTAATGCTGAGTACAAAAACCGAGATTTTTTCAACGTGTTGTAGGTACAAAATACAACAGCGCGATGGCTCGAGGATTAAATTCCTTAGAAACCAATTGAATATTTTGTACAGTTACTAATACACTTATAATATGACTGTACCGTCAGTGTACCAGTAGTGGCTCATGACCCAATAGCCACTCACTTTTGCAAAAACAAAGTCATATTTGGATCACCCCTTAATTGGGTTCTTTAGGGGTATCCAGATTATTTTTTAATCAGATTCTCCGCCCAAAAATTAGTCGAAATCCATAATTTTTGGAGTCCGGGAACTATTTGTAAAATGCATTTAAAGTTTGTATTTTTTGTTTGGGTCTGTCATTTTATCGATTGAACTGTCATTCTATCCACGAAAATGAAAACTGTTTTGTTAATTTAACCATCAAAACAAATATATTGGAATCCAATAAAATCACGTTAAAGTAAGAAAAATGAGATCTTTCGATTAGGCTATAGAAAATAGCAATATTTTATTCACTAAGGCATGGCACACAAATTACATAACGCTAAAATCGGCGATTTCAGACTCCCCCCTCCCCCTTGTAACGCTTTTTGTATGAAAACCAAAAATATTTTTTTTTATTATCTTTATTAACGAGATTTTCAGCCCAGGGCTGGTTCATCTCGGAACCAAAAATATTTTGTATGGCTTGTAACGCTAAGCTAGACTCCCCCCCTCCCCCTATAGCGTTACGTAATTTGTGTACGATGCCTAAACAACCCAATTTAACGACCTTGAAGTGCATATTGTATGTAACGGTAAAAATGTATGTCCTCTTGCATACCTGCACATTTGAAGAGTTTTAGTGGCACAATTTACTTTCTGGATACCTTTGAAGAAAATTCCTAATTGTTAAGAGCATTTTAAACGTAAGCCAACAAAATAGGGTCTGATTGATCCAATAATCGATATTGAGAAGTATCTACTTTTATTAGCTCTTCGGAACAATACATACATTATCGTGCCTGCCCAAATTACAAACATGTCCAAATTATATTTTTTACCCTATAGTACCTATACATCGGAATTTATTCTTTTTAAAAGACAATACAACCCATCTGTATTAGTATAGCTATTTAATAATTAGTACATAAATTAAAAATAAATACATATGTTTTCATACTTCACATTCAGTTATGGATAGTGTAAATTCGCCGCTCGGAGAATAGCCATAGCTGGAACGCCTTTTATCCTGTAGCGCGACCTGTTGAATGTCAGTCTCGACTGGGAGTCTATTTCAGATAGACGGCCACCAGCGTACAAGTGACCAGAACCACCAAAAACGGGGTCCATGTCTTAAGCAGTCCCTTGATGCCGACGTACTTTCCAGCAAAGAACATCCAGAACGCCAACACCACCATGTTCCAGTTGGTATACTGCTTGTACTTCATCAACGAGAGGGCCATGCCGACGTGCGAGTGGCAATTGTCGCAGAACAGATTATGCATGCGCGTTCCGTAGACCACCGATGCCTTCGAGACGCACTCGTCCCATTCCCCTATTCCTCCGTTCACAAATCCCGGATCCAGCTGGAGGTATCGGGTCGGCCGCCCGAAGCCCATGTTGTCCTCGGACACAAAGTACGGCCCGGCAAAGTCACGTATCACCCCATTGGACATGGCAATGCCCATATGGCCAATGAACGGGAAGAACCATGTCAGCACCGGAATCGGTGTCCATACGATACAGCACGGAAACTTATCGGTGGCAAAGTTGATCGGTGCAATCGGTTCGGAGGAAGAACTTTCGCTCGACAGACGCCTGCTTCGGTCCATCGTTTCCCTTGCTCAGGAGCTGGACAACGGTATCACGGGACAATCCCTAAGATCGGGCTCAATTTGTTCCACCAGATGTAAACAGTTTTCGTATTGATCTCGAAATATTTTTGATGTGTGTTGACGTCTCGAAGCGTTCTCAAACCAAAAAATGGGAACTCTCAATTCTCAAACAGAACAAAGGGCGAAGTTTCATTTTGCTGATCAAAGTGCCATCTGTACATTGAGCTTAGACAATAATTGGGTTCTTTAGGGGTATCCGGATTATTTCATAATCGGATTCTCCGCCCAAAAATTAGTCAACATCCAAAATTTCATAATTTTTGGAGTCCGGGAACTATTTTTAAAATGCATTTATAGTTAGTATGGGGAAATTTTTTTGTTCGGGTCGAACTGTCACTTTATCGATTGAACTGTCATTGTATCCACGAAAATTAAAACTGTTTTGTTAATTAAACCATCAAAATAAGGGTATTGGAATCCAATAAAATCAGGTTATACTCAGAAAAATGAGCTCTTTCGATTAGGCTATAAAAATAGCAATATTTTATTCACTAAACAACCCAATTTGAATACAGACATTACTGTAGGAAATAGGTTCGTCTTATTTCCTACAATTACCTTCACATTAGTGCACTTCACGATCAATATGAGAGAAAACTTAATTTCGGTTTGAATAGGTTGTAATTTTACTAAAAATCAGGAACACTTTAAAATCGAACTAGGTACAGAACTTTAAAACTTCAGTTTCTATAAATTTAATAAAGAGTGTGTGATTCTGCTTGTGGAAGTATGATCAAATCCAAACTATATACATTTTTCTATATTCTAGTCAGTAATTCTAGTTACATATCAATAATGCATCCAGTAGCCATACTTCATGAAATAATACACATAATTGCATGATTACATTAAATTTAATTTGCTTGGCTTGGCAGGAAATGGTTGTGTTGGATCAGTTCGAGTCATAAACTTCAGTCACACTGAGTGGGCTTGGATTATATCTTTCAGCAAGCTTTGATTTCAGGCATATGATATGACCGATGTGCTTTACCCTTTCAGTAATTATTGCTTTGGTGTGGTGTAGCTGAATGTATAAGCAATGGCAAACAGTGTTCTGTAAACATCAGATCCTCAAGTTTTCTGCTATAGGGATATTAATCATGATGCTACCTAGTACATCGGTTATTTGTCAATATAATTTATGTAGGGGTAGGCGGGGCATTATGGACACCCGGGGCAGAATGGACACCCTCAATATTTTGAAATATAAAGTTCGCAACTTTATGAACTTTTAATGAATGGAGAATATAGTCCATTTGTCTAAAACGTAGTTTCAGGAAATAAACATTCGAAATTAAAATTATACTTGATTTTACACGAAAAAGTTGCGTCCTCCGTTTTTTATGCATGGAAATTATAATTTTCACACCATCTAAAATAAGATTTAGTGATTAATTTATTGCTGGTCGATTAAAACCTGATATTTCTAGAACACATGCAAGTAGTTTTGCTGGTTCTACATGCTTAACATGTTTATATTTTCTTCTTTATTATATCAAAAATCAAGTTTGGAAATATCTTCTGCTGCCGGGGCAAAATGGACACTCACCTTTTTGAAAGAAGCGGCAAGGGAAAAATATAACCCAAATCACAAACCAACCAAATTCTTCGATTTCAGTATATTTTCGGTTAAATGTTCACTATAGTAGACATAGGGTGAACCAAATTGGTTAAAAAACGACAGCGGTGGAAAATAGTTGTTCTAGGCACAGCTGTACATGCCGACAAAAACGAAGCTTTATCCAAAACAGCCTGAATTTAAATTAACTGAACAAAAATGAACTACTTCGGCGTATTATTCATCCATAATATTGCCCGTTGTGAAGATTTATAGATTCCGACGCAAATCAATGATTAGGCTCATTTTCAGCGTAGGTGCGTTATAAATGTTTGTTTACAATGCAAAACTATCACCAAATGTGTACCTAACAACACAGCGTAAAAATTTCACCAAGACGCGGTCTGGTTTTATATCTGTGGGCCTACGCAAGAAAAATCCACGCAACTAATTTTCGCGCAGGAGTCTAAACAGGTGGAATCTCCGCAATAGTTGTTTTGTAATGAAATAACTGTATAGGTGTAAATACCCTCCCCTGGATATTCGATCTTGACGCGATGGGAGGGCTTAACCCATTAGCACTTTAGCGCCAGTTCATTCACCACCGCTTGGACTTTGAGCTAGATATATCTAGTTTACGAGTTGAGCGCAAGTGAAGGAATCGCCGTAAGTGCTAATGGGAACCAAAGGAGTATCCGTCGTGCATTTATCACAAGTCAAAAACAAATTATAATTCAGCTTGCATAGACCTAATCTTTGCATTCATTGAATTTTCTCAAATTGAACAATAATTGTTAAATTTAACGTAACGCAAGAGTGGGTAGAGGAGTTCTCTGCGTTACACTCATCATTCGTTAATATACAGGACAGGGGACGCTAGGATAAGTTGACTTACAGCCTTACAGATTAGATTCATTATAATTAGAAAATTATGGACTAATTAGATAAAAATAAAACTGTTGATTTTAGGAGTTTATATTTGTATTTCTTATTTTTATAGGTTTTGTAGAGATGAATATATAAAAGTTGATAAATAATCATTATCATTTTTATTTTTGACATAAATCAGTTGACTGAACTTTTTTGTTTTTATATCTTAGACGGTATTATTTCACTGACCAAAAAAGCAGGAATTTAGTTAGGACTTAGGACGGTTGACAATGTAAAGGGTTACGATGGATATAATACTACTTTGGACTGAGATGATCACAGATATGCAGAAGACGACTAGCGAAATTAGAAACACAATTTGATACATTATTGACTATATTTTGACAAATAGGGTTTGACAAATTTCTTTACAATACCGAATGGAAGCTCAAAAAGTGTTATCTAACACTAATATGAGAGTTATTTGGGGATGATGCTGGTGCTGTCAATGACTAACATCGGTTATTGACACTATTGGTAATCAGCTTGAAATAATTTTCGGAACGTATTATAAAATAACTGAGGATATTATCTGATTATTGTTTGGGGAAGCTGTCAGAAAAACTAGTTGCCCATATCGGCTAAAAACGCTAGCTCTGGTAGCTGTCTTCGAATAATTTTCAGAAATATCAAATCTTTAAAAATTAGCTACGACACATTGTTTTTTGTTCTATTTGCTCTTTGTATATTTCTTAAGAATAGTACTCTGAAGGCGTTAACATAGACATAGACACCCTTTTTTTATCTCTGAATATTGTCCAGTGACCTCGGAGATTTTCGATTATTGAAATATTGTTCAATTATCAAATCATCTTTGGAGCTTCCATTCGATCAAAACACTAGTGCGATGGGAAAAATTAAAAACAGTATTTTTAAAAACTACTACGACCCAATGCTAATTACTACACACTTTGCTCAAGTTGACGACATCGTCTAGTCCATCGTGAGTATTGGTCCTAGTAGGGGGAAAGTTGGGAAAGGGTCCAGGCTTTACTATCAGCTGTCCTGCAGCTCCACCTGGTCACTCTTCAAAAAAAAAAAAAAAAAAAAGAAATAACTGTATAGGTGTAAATAATGTACGAAATTCGTAAAAGTCTCATGGTGTCCATATTGCCCCATGGGGGTGTCCATTCTGCCCCGTATGATTGAAGACGGTCATGAAACACTAAGATTTTTCAAAACATTTTTTGAAGTGGATATATCTTTTTTCTTCGTGAGCATTCTTATGCAATAGATGCTGAATAGACTTTAAAAGGATACATGTTTAAAAAAAACTAAACTTTTTTGACATCTTGCCAGGTAAAGTTGGCAAAAACCTTAGGGTGTCCATTAGGGTGGCCCACATTTATATGAAAAACAAAAATTTCGAAAAATACCAAGTCTTACCTACTAAATCAGTTGTTTTGGTTTCCCAGAAGCTACGTTCAAAATTTGAGCAAAATCGGTTGAGCCTAAGGGGGCGCTCAAAACGCTTGAAGTTTGTATGGGAAAACTTGGCCAAATGTATGCAGAAATTTTAAGTTTTCGAATTTTGCCGCTAGGTGGCGCTGTAAGCGTTCAATAATCAAACCCTTTGGTATTATTGTAGGTGACTATATGCCAGAGAACTTTGTCGAAGACCGCGAAGTGATCCGACGGCTGTGAAAAAAGTTATACCCTAGGCAAAGTGAGGCAAAGTATTGAGATTTCATTATTGATATTATTCCTTTACATGTATTGGAAAAATAACAATAAAGTTTATCCTCACTTTTCCTAGGGTATAACTTTTTTCACAGACGTTGGATCACTTTGCGGTCTTCGACAAAGTTGTTTGGCATATAGTCACCTACAATAATACCAAAGGGTTTGATGATTGAACGCTTACAGCGCCACCTAGCGGCAAAATTCGAAAACTTAAAATTTCTGCATACATTTGGCCAAGTTTTCCCATACAAACTTCAAGCGTTTTGAGCGCCCCCTTAGGCTCAACCGATTTTGCTCAAATTTTGAACGTAGCTTCTGGGAGTCCAAAACAACTGATTTAGGAGGTAAGACTTGGTATTTTTCGAAATTTTTGTTTTTCATATAAGTGTGGGCCACCTTAGTGTCCATATTGCCCCGCCTACACCTACAAGCAAGTTATTATGGTATGTGGGGGCAAGATGGGTCAGGGGGCAAGATGGGTCAGTACCGTTTTCAATCGCACAATATAAGTTTTGAATCTTTCAATTATTTTCCCAGATGAACGACGGGGATACACAAAAAAGTGGTATATTGTTTTGAAAATTCTATACGTTCCTCGCACAGAAAAAAATAAAATATTTTTTCGTTAAACTCCTTATGCTATACATTCCATATGACTACGTATATTGTGTAGACGGGGCAAGATGGGTCACCCTAATTTTTCGGTATGTTTGCATAGTTTTTGAAAATGTTTTATTTTTCATGGAAAGGCTATTCTGTGACCTACATTATCGAAGCGATGAGAGCACTGAAAATTTGGGAACATATTTTTTAAATTTTCCTTCAAAAAATATAGGTTTTCAAAGTCCGTTTATGGCTACCCGAACAAAAATCTTCTAGTTCTGAGAATAATCTACCGATATGTTTCAACACTTTCTTCATGTAATCTGTACGTCTATGAAGCTTAGATGTATAGAGAAAAACTAGAAGATATAGTATTTTTTGTTGGAGGAAAATCGAGTTTTCTTATAGCTGACCCATCTTGCCCCCGTTAAAATGAGGTGGGGCAAGATGGGCCATGTTTTGAAAATTGTTAGTCAAGACGCAGGTTTCAAACTTTATAACCTTTTTATACTCTTATATCATAGCTGACTAGTGTATCTGAGAGTCGTAGTAGAATACAGAGAAATGCAATTTATATTCAGAAAGTTATAGGGATCCATTTCTTAGGTGACCCATCCTGCCCCCACTTACCATACAAGCAAGAGGATACTTAAAGAGAGCCTCTCATCTGCACTTAGGACCTATAGAAATGTTTGGCCTGAGATGGAAAGGGAGTTTAACAAATGTCTCGCTAAATTCTGTGTTTTCCAAACCACTCCTCAAACTTCGTAATTCACTCTTTGGCGAGCGTTCGTGCGAGACAGTCACAACTTTTCGTTCGTCCGGTTTGTCTCCCGATACTATCCAGTTCGGTGCTAGTTTTCCGAGTGATCAAGTGTTGAAGTGAAAATCCCTAGTGGGACGCGTGCGGTTGGCTAGGCCACAATTTTTGCCGCAAAAGTTCGTTTGGTTTGAGTAAAGTTCACGCAGGGTGGCCACCCAACCGGGAATACCGGGAAAACCGGGAATTAACCGGGAATCGCGAACAACCGGGAAAAACCGGGAAAATACCGGGAATTTGCTTAGAACATGAACTTCCCTTGGTAATGAAAGTCCAGGATAATCATTATTGCATCTATATAAGAATTATTGTGATTTTTCTAGAACAGGATCTATCAATACTAGATCCTAGATACTAGATACGGAGATCGAAACCTAACCCTTGAATAATCGCACAACACGTTGAAAACATCGCATTTTGTATTCAGCATAAGCGTGGTGGCCAACTGATGGAAGGTCAAGATTGATTGAAATGATTGACTTTCACTTTTAGAACGATAATGATTTTTAATCTAAAAAACTTTATAAATATGTTGATTCCTTGATGTGCGAAGAGTAGTAAGGACAAGTAAATATCTTGGGTAGGCAATCAGTGTATTGTTCTACCTCAGACATTGCAGAACAAATCTTTTCACTAAAAATAATATATTTGAACTCTTTACATTTCCAAATCTGTATGATACTAAAAATCTTCCAAATTCGATCGTTTTCAAGAATTTTTTAATGTTTTTTTTTCTGTAAACCTGAACATATTTCCCAGAAATAGAATAACATTGATTATTGCTGGTAGCCTAGAATCCCTCTTGGTGATTAACCAAGGCTTTCTTCGCAAATTTTCCAGAGATTTCTCAAGACATACATCGACTGATTTCCACAGGAATTGCTCGAAACATTCCTCAACTAACTTTTCCAACTACATTTCAACAAATTCAAGATAATCGAGCAATTTTACCAATAATTTCTCGTGTGAAGAATTAGCAATAAGTTAAAATTCACAAATACAAAGAAACTAAAAAAAAAAAAAAAAATAATTTCTAAAGACGTTCTTTAAAATTACATGCATTTTTATTACAAGAATTTCCGGAGTAATTCATTTGGGAATTCTAACAATATCTTCCCGCGGATCTTTAAAATCTTTAGAAATCCTTCTAGGCATTTCATTCGTATTCCATCTATTCTAACAGAAAACATTATCAAGGATCCAATAGTTATTCCAAAGTGTTTACAATCATTTTACGCAGATTACCATTACTAATTTGTTCAAGATTTTTTTTTCCAAAAATCCACTTTCGTGATTTTCGAGGGATTGCTTCAGTGGACTCTAGAGAAGTCTATTCAAAAATGCGATATGATTTTTTCTCCAACTATTTCAGTTGACATTTCCATTACAAATTTCTACTATAATTTTAGTAGGATTTTCTATAAAATTTTAACAACATTTCAGCCAGAGTTTTCCTCCACCAAAAATTTTGATATAACCTGGCTATCAGTAAGATTTTTTTCCAGCTTCACAAGGATATTTTCTCAAAGTTATACACGGAACTTTCACAATTATAGTTTTTAAAAATTAGCTTGAAGTAAATGTAGAGCATTGATGGAAAAAGTCAAATTTAATTTCTCAGTAAAATGTAAATCAAATCATCACTTTATTTTAAACTTCCAATAAAGCAAATTTAATATGTATAAAATTTCAAAAATATTTCCTTGAACAATATATCATTTTTTCAGGATTAAAGAAAATGTCACTTTCATTATAAAATTTAGTCTTTATCAAATATTTTTTTCTATTATAAATGCTATAACTAGAACTCCCCGCTTAAATGTTTTTCTGTATCACTTAACAAATTCAGAAAAGTGAGAAAATTGAAAATAGTAATGACAGTGTTTCGATTTTACCATATAAATCAGTTTCTACAAAACCGGGAAAAAGTTGTTGAAGAACCGGGAAAAACCGGGAAATAACCGGGAATTTATTTTACCAAGTTGAGTGGCCACCCTGTTCACGTTTCGTTTTCATTATATCACGTGGCGCATTGTCCAATTATCGAGCCCAGCAGTGCAGCACCCCCCGCACACCGCGCCGCTCGCGCGGCCGTGATCGGCTTCTTCCAGTGAGTACCCAAGCTCATCGTCGTCGACAGCAGCAGCCCACCGAGAGAAGAGCAGAGAGCGTTCAACCGCCGCACACCAACGACGGCGCTCAGCAGCAGCTCGCTTCCTCCCAGTGCGGGCGATCCGATCGCTTGGACCTGTCGTCGTCGAGCCCGTGACTTAACAGAGTACACAAAGATAAGTACATAAAGTTACCTCTCGTTGTTCCCCCCTCTCCACTGACTCTTTGATTAGATTTAATTTGGTACATAAGTAGTTTTTTCTCACTTTTCCTGTAGCGTTAATTTTGTCCCTTGTTTTTGATTATTTCTCGTCCCCGTGATAGTGTTAGTTTAAGGTTTTTTGAGTGCCCCGTGTTGGAAATAAAAACACAGGCGAGGCTTTGTTCTCCAAACCCAGGCACTGACTGATATCGCTACCAGCTCAGTGCCTCTCCTTTATTCAATCTAGGTATAACATATTTACAATTTATTTCCATTTACCTACCAGTTGATACCTAGCTCTCCATTGAGCTGTGTGATGCACCTCCAAGGATGTACCTACCATTCAACACTCCTCCTCATCACACACTCTCAGATCCGACGCGTCCCGAGCTTCACCTGGCCACGTACTCCTCCAGCCTACCGAGCTCCTCCTTAGCAACCGAGCTACCAGACTCCTCCTGGCTCCAAGCAGACTCTGCTACCAGGCCCTGGCTCCAAGCTACGTCTGCTACTAAGAGGCTACCAAGCTCCTCCTGGCTCGAAGCGTCTTCCGCCTCAAGTACCTTCTGCCATCCAGCTCCAGCGTCCATCGATCAGCCAGCACCCTCTGCCTCTTGGTTCCAGCGCAGGTCCCACACGGCTATCAATCCTCATCGAATGTTGGTCCCCTCACCGCATCTTGGTGTCTCAACGAATATTGGCACCAGGCCTCATCGCATCTTGACACCTCATCGGGTATTGGCCTCCTCATCGTATCTTGGATACCGCATCTCGGTCTCCTCGCTTCCCGAACCACCACCAGGGCGTCCCTGGGCCCATAACCTGTTGGAAATAAAAACACAGGCGAGGCTTTGTTCTCCAAACCCAGGCACTGACTGATATCGCTACCAGCTCAGTGCCTCTCCTTTATTCAATCTAGGTATAACATATTTACAATTTATTTCCATTTACCTACCAGTTGATACCTAGCTCTCCACTGAGCTGTGTGATGCACCTCCAAGGATGTACCTACCATTCAACACCCCGTGGTGGTAGTCAACTACCACAATGGGCGATGATGACGATGGCGGGGGTACGTCGTACCGCATCAACGAAGCTTCGTTATTGGCATCGGACTGCTCGAGCCAACAAGGCGATGTAAATGCTAATCCCTTTGTCTCCCTTCACCCTGGTGCTTCTGCAATGGACACCAACAGTAAATCTGTTTCGACGTCCCCCCGCCTCAAGGCCTACCCTCCCGACTTTGGCGGGCCATATGTTGTTTTCTTCCGACCCAAAGGCAAACGTTTGAACACCGTTCAAATCAGCAAGGATCTGACAAGCGGTATTCTTCCGTTGTCTCCATTGACATGGTCGGTACAGCTAAGCTTCGGGTGACAGTAGGCGACCGAAAACACGCTAATGAGATTGTGGCCTGCGAGTTGTTTACACTTGAGTACTTCGTTTACCTACCGAGCGCGTCGATAGAGATTTCGGGGAAGGTCGCCGACGCATCTTTGACCTGCGAAACGATCATGCAAGGCTGTGGTCGTTTCCATAACCCTTCTCTACCTCCTGTCCAGATACTGGATTGCCGGCAACTGCATTCGGTATCCCAGGAGGACGAGAAGAAGGTTTACACACCATCTGAAGAATTTTCTGTGACCTTCTCCGGATCTGCATTACCAGATCTGCTGGTGATTGGCAAACTTCGGCTACCTGTGAGGCTGTATGTACCGAAGGTAATGAATTGCATCAATTGCAAGCAGCTCGGCCACACCGCTCAGTACTGCAGCAATAAACCTCGCTGTGCAACATGCGGGGAGAGACATGTGGACGGTGCGTGTAAAACGCCGCCCAAGTGTGTTTATTGTGGCAGCGACCGTCCACATGATCTGATTGATTGCCCAAGGTACATACAGCAGAAAAAACATCAAAAACGATCGTTGCAGCAGCGATCACGGCGAAGCTACGCCGAAATGCTGAAAAAAGCTGCCCCGACCGTTGAATCCCGTAACATCTACTCGTCTTTATCTCTCGATGATCAGGGCTCTGACTCTGAGGTCGGGGACGGGGTTCCCTTTGTTTTCAAGGGTGAAACGAGGAAACGGATGAGGCTCCAGAGACCCACCAAAAAACCTCGGAATCTGCCTAGCAGCGACCCCCAACCCACCATGACAAATTTCAAGAGTGGTAAGAAAGTCACAAAACGTTCCCCTCCGGGTTTCAAAATCCAGGACGAACGAGACTTTCCATCACTCCCGGGAACATCTAAAATCCCAGATGTCCCACGTTTTTCGAATTCTCAACCGGAAAAACAGCATTCGGAGCACCAGGAGCAACCTCAGGGTGCACCATTGTTTACGCTCTGTGGCATCGTAGACATCATCCTCAGCTTCTTCAATGCTTCAGATTCCGTGAAGAACATTGTAAAAGGACTTCTTCCTTGTGTGACCCCTCTTTTGAAGCAGTTGGCTTCTAAAATGCCCCTCCTTGCGACAATCGTATCTTTCGATGGCTAATTTAACCACCGAGGTCGAAGATACGATTTCGGTTCTACACTGGAACTGTCGTAGTATTACACCGAAATTAGACGTTTTTAAATTTTTAGTTAACAATTTACAATGCGATGTTTTTGCACTATCCGAAACATGGCTAACACCTGATGTAACCTTACCTTTTCCCGATTATAATATCATTCGCCTTGATCGATCCGACTCGTACGGAGGGGTGCTTCTAGGGATTAAGAAGCAGCACTCATTTTACAGAGTCGATTTTCATCCGATGACAGGCATTGAAGCCGTCGCATGTGAGGTGACTATCCGAGGTAAAACCCTCAGTGTTGCCTCCATATATCTTCCTCCGAGAACTGTGATATCTCGCAGGGATCTCGCCCACATCTGCTCGGTTATGCCCGAGCCTCGGCTGCTCATGGGAGATTTCAACTCCCATGGTACAGGCTGGGGGGAACTGTACGATGACAGCCGTTCAACGTTGATATATGACCTCTGCGACGACTTCAACATGACAATTTTGAATACCGGAGAAGTTACACGAGTGGCACCTCCAGCTCAAGATGGCAGCCCTAGAAACAGCCGATTAGACCTCTCAATCTGTTCGAGCTCACTATCGCTGGAGTGTACATGGAAGGTTATCCAGGATCCCCATGGTAGTGATCATCTGCCGATTGTTGTTTCTATTTCCAATGGGTCACATCAACCTCCATCTATCGACATCACCTACGATCTCACCAAGCACATTGACTGGGAGAAGTACGCAGAAGCAATTATCGACGGTGAGCAATCGGTAGAAGTCCTTCCACCGCGGGAAGAGTATCAGTTTCTATCAGAACTGATCATCAGTAGCGCGCTTCAGGCACAACGCCGACCAGTGCCAGGTCCGTCGGTTCGCAGGAAACCCCCCAATCCGTGGTGGGATAGTGAGTGTACAGAAATCTATCGCGAGAAATCCGCAGCGTTCAAAGAGTTTCGGAAACGCGGTTCGGTCGAAAACTTCAAGCGGTTCGCTTCCCTTGAAAGCAAGTTCAAGAACTTGATCAAGGCGAAGAAAAGCGGTTACTGGCGTCGGTTCGTCGAGGGTTTGTCGCGCGAGACTTCGATGAGAACTCTTTGGAACGTCGGTAGAAGAATGCGTAACGCGTCGTCGGTCAACGAGGATCGATAAAGCTCTCCTCGGTGGATTCTCAAGTTCGCAAAAAAAGTTTGTCCAGATTCCGTACCCGTGGAGCGAATAATTCGTGATGTTTCCGAGGATAGGGACGACATGGATAGGCCGTTTTCGATGGTTGAATTCTCACTTGCTCTTCTTTCATGTAACAATTCCGCTCCAGGAATAGATCGAATCAAGTTCAACTTGCTTAAAAACCTCCCCGACGTCGCTAAGAGGCGCTTGTTGAACTTGTTCAATCAGTTCCTGGATAACAACATCGTTCCGGATGACTGGAGACAAGTGAGGGTGATAGCTGTTCAAAAACCCGGGAAACCCGCGTCGGATCATAATTCGTACCGTCCAATCGCGATGTTGTCTTGTCTACGGAAGCTGTTGGAGAAGATGATTCTCTTTCGACTGGACAAATGGGTTGAATCGAATGGCAGGTTGTCAGATACACAGTTTGGTTTCCGCAGAGGCAAAGGTACGAACGACTGTCTTGCGTTGCTTTCTTCAGAAATTCAGCTTGCCTTTGCTCAAAAGCAGCAAATGGGCTCAGTGTTTTTGGATATTAAGGGGGCTTTTTATTCAGTTTGTGTCGATGTTCTTTCTGAAAAACTACACGACAGTGGCCTTTCACCAATTCTGAACAACTTTTTGTATAATTTGCTGTTTGAGAAGCAGATGAGTTTCGCTCATGGCGACTTGACAGTTTCACGAATTAGCTACATGGGCCTCCCCAGGGTTCATGTCTAAGCCCCCTTCTTTACAACTTTTATGTCAGAGACATAGATGATTGTCTCATGGAAAACTGCACGTTAAGGCAGCTTGCGGATGACTGTGTTGTCTCTGTAACGGGATCAATAGCAGTCGATCTGCAAGGACCACTACAGGATACTTTGGACAATTTGTCTACTTGGGCTATCAAGCTGGGTATCGAGTTCTATCCGGAGAAAACTGAGATGGTTGTCTTTTCTAAAAAACACAAACCGGCAAAGTTTCCGCTCGTTCTGATGGGTAAGACAATCACTCATAGCATGTCTTCACAATACCTCGGCGTCTGGTTCGACTCCAAATGCACCTGGGGGAAGCACATTGTGTATCTGATACAGAAATGCCAAAAACGAATCAACTTTATGCGAACTATTACCGGAACATGGTGGGGAGCACATCCGGAAGATCTGATCAGGCTGTACCAAACAACCATTCTATCGGTTTTAGAATACGGTAGCTTCTGTTTTCAATCCGCGGCGAAAACACACTTGCTGAAGCTTCAACGGGTTCAGTACCGTTGCCTTCGGATCGCGTTAGGTTGCATGAACTCGACTCACACAATGAGTTTAGAGGTACTTGCTGGTGTACAGCCTCTGATAGACCGCTTTGCGGAGTTGTCGTTCCGGTTCCTCATCCGATGCGAGGTTGTGAATCCGTTAGTCATAGAAAACTTCGAAAAGCTGCTCGAACAGAATCCCCAAACTCGTTTTATGAGTGTGTACTACTGGTACATGACGCTGGAGGTAAGCCCATCTCTGGTTAACACCAATCGTAACAACTTCTCAGACTTCGACAGCTCCTCTGTGGATTATGATCTCTCTATGAAGGATGAGATCACCGGTATACCGGAATCTTTTCGTTCCATAGGTATTCCACAAATTTTTGCAAGTAAGTTCGGGCATGTTAGCGGGGCCAGACAGTTCTTCACAGACGGTTCCAAAACCGATGATTCGACTGGATTCGGTGTCTACAACGAATTTCATAGCGCCACCTTTATGCTTCAAAAGCCATGTTCGGTATATATTGCTGAGCTAGCGGCTATATACTACACCTTAGAGTACATTCGCACTCTCCCACCTGAGCACTACTTCATTTTTACCGACAGTCTAAGCTCTCTGGAGGCTGTTCGGTCAATGAAACCGATGAAGCACTCAGCGTACTTCCTGAAAGGAATACGCCAAGTCTTGAGTGCTTTGTCCAAACGCTCATACATCATCACCATAGCTTGGGTCCCTTCACATTGCTCAATCCCGGGCAATGAGAAAGCGGACTCTCTGGCTAAGGTGGGCGCTAGCGAAGGCGATATTTACGAGCGTCAAATCGCCTTCGACGAATTTTTTGCATTGGCCCGTCAGGAGACCTTGATCAGCTGGCAACACAAATGGAGAGATGGGTAGATGGTTGCACTCCAGCATTCCACAGGTATCGAAGAAGCCATGGTTCAAAGGGTTGGATTTAGGCCGCGATTTCATTCGTGTGATGTGTCGGTTGATGTCCAACCACTATTTGTTGAACGCACATACCTTTCGTATTGGACTCTCAGAAAGCAATCTCTGTGTCTGTGGCGTGGCTTACCAGGATATCGAACATGTCGTGTGGGGATGCAATGAGTATCGTGAGGTCAGATCTGAGCTGCATGAAATTCTCCGGGTCCGAGGAAAACAACAGAAACCCGTTAGAGAAGTGTTGGCAGGACTTGATTTGGAATACATGAACCTGATTTACCAGTTTTTGAAACGTGTTGATGTCAGAGTTTGATGTAGTACGTTCCTTGTTTTCGTTGTCCGCCTTTTGGTTTTGTTGTTCGCCCCTGTCTGTCGTCACCCCCTTCCGTTTGTCCTCTTCTTGTCGTTTTCTACCGATAAAGTCCTTTCTTTTTGGTTCCGTTACAGATATGGACAATTTGTCCCATCAAAGTTTTAGTATAAGTTAGCAAATAATTTAGTTTTAAACCCATAAATCCGTCCTTCCCATTTTTTTTTCTTCAATCCTTAACCTCGAAACAGCCGCGAGTACTTCGGCTTCCCAAACTAACATAGTTTTAAGGCAGTAATAAATTGTAAAATGTATAACCATTGTAAAAAAAACAAAAGATTTCGGCTCAGTTATGCCCATGTGGCGCCCGAGCCTTCCAAATAAACGAATAAGTAAAAAAAAAAAAAACTTCGTAATTCTTCTGGAAACTAATTCTGAAATATCCACAAACACAGTTTGACGAAGGACAACAGAATTCATGATTTTTTCATTTTTAGGATGGTGAATTTTACCAAGAATGGGGTATTCTATCCAATACTACCATAAATTTGTTCTGGAAAAAAATCGCCTACGAATATAAAGCAACATTTTATTCTCATGTCAGAAAAAAACCTTATTTATTTTACGATTTCAGTAAAATTAAATCTCAACTATTCACTTTGAACAAGTTTTTTGTATCCTGAAGAAAAAAAAACTAGAAATTTCCATTATAATTCTTGAAATTTCTGAATAAATTGCCGTTTTGCAGTATTTTCTGTTGGACGATCATCGAGAATTGCAATCGAACGAAATAAAACACGGGAGTAACGTAACGACAAAAATAAAAACTATATTAGGTGCTTCTCTTGCGGCTTTCAACACATCAAAAAACAGACTGACAACAAAACCAAACGTACAAGTTAAATATGCGTCTTCTTCGCCTTTCTCATTCTACAATACAATGATGCCTACTCAACTGCACGTCGCGGATGTGTGGAGAGGCGATCACTGCTATCTCCAACATTTTCGCCCCCCTTCGACCTGATTTTCTCCCACTCTGGGAATCACTGGTTTGCTCATTTCTCATTTTCACGCGTTACTGATTACCGACATAGAAAAAAAAAAAAACGCAAAACAAAGTAACGATATTAAAAATTTGTATGATATGCACAAAAAGAATAAAAAAATAACATTTTTTTTGTTAACACCGCGGCCTCCCTGAACTGGATTCACGGCCCACCAGGGGGCCGCGGACCACCGGTTGGGAAACCGTGGTTAACATAATAGTTATTAATGTAATGAGTTGAAAAATGAAGATTTTTACAGCACGAGTCATACAAGCAAGCCTCGTTGGATAAATATGACGAGCGCTGTAAAAACCGTGTTTTGCAACGAGTTCCATACATTTTTTGCAATGACAAAAAACGGTAGAATAGGGTATTGGTTCCCTTATTAAGCATGTGGCTCCTATTTTCATCTCACGAAAAATAAAGGATTGAAGCGCTGTTTGTTTTGTTTATTATTTTTGTATTTTTTGTTAGAAGTAAGCACCCATGTAAACAAAAAGAACGGAACCAATCGGTGCCGCAATCGCTTGTTTTCGAATAGGATGAATATGAGAGCGTGAGATTACTTATGGGACACATACCCTATAATTATTATAACAGAACCATCGTGTTTCCCATGGCTGAATGAGAGCGCCCACGTGTTCCATCCTACGATTTTTTTTATGAATCATAATGCAACTCTTTGATTTGGTGTAGGCCATTAGATACCAAAAAGGCAAGTATAAAAATAGATATTAAAGAGCGAAAGTTAAGAAGTTTAGTTTAGTTTAGAAGTGCTATTCAACCATCGGCTAGTAACCTTTCAGAAAGTACTATAAATATCTACTAATTCATTGTTGAAGGGCTTGGGAATTAGTGATGCACTTTTATTCGGTGAACTTATTAATAACGTGTGTAAAAATGACTTCATTTTATTTTCAGCTACGTTTCGATTTATACATGTAGATGGGGCACAACAGCTCTTGAAATTTACAAAACTATCCCGTTTCATCAATCAACAGCAACATTTCAATAACGACCGATTGAAATCACTTTTTATCGAGTTTCGTCGCACTAACAGATCTAGCGATGGATGTAGTCTTCTTTATCGCCGAACTCGCCGTTGGCCGTACACTTCCTACGGGTTTGGCTACGCCGACCGGTCTTCTGGAGGCCGCCGACGGTGCACTCATTGGTTTGCTCACGGAACCGGTGCTTGCAACTGAGGTTGAAGAGCTGGTTTTTCTCAGCGTTGAAACGGGCTTGTAGCTTGATGCAGTGGGATGCGGAGTGTCGCCACGTGTCTTTGCCAGTTGCGATGGAAGCGCGGGCTTCTTCCTTGCGATACCGGGTGTGTTCGTTGCGGCTAGCCGGGGAGACTCCGATGAACGACCTGTGGAGGGTAAATATTTGTTCAATCAGAATCTGGTGTAATGTACTTTCAAAAATAGCCAGAAATTTGTAGAGAGCGCTCCACAAAAAAAAATATATTTGGTGACGAAAGGGGTACAGAGGCAAGGGGTGGCAGTGATTGGGACTATTACTGAAGAATTCTTTAGGAAAATGTCTCGAAAACTGATATGTTTGAAAGATTTCGAAAGTTCTTCCTGACAAAAACAATTCCTGTTTAACTTCTGAAAAACAAAATATGTCTAAAAAAGCCAGTGTTTGATATATATTAAAATAAAGATATTTTGAAGAATTTTGGAAATATTTTTAGAAAGTATTGTATAAGTTTCACTAATACGCAAACATTCTGTAGAATTTCGTGGTAGACTTCGTAAGGCATTTCTGATGACATAGAGGAACTACTGTTGAAAATATTCTAATTTATTTTTAGATAAAAACTCTCCATAGATTTCGTGTTGAACTGTTTAGCCAACATTCACGTTTGAAATTTTGGATTCTATCCAGGTTTTTAGAAGAACTTTAATGTATGTTCTCGTTCTTGAAAATTTGCTACCATCTAATATTGCATACCTGGTAGAGACATCCTCCTGGCCACGGTGATGTTCCTTTCCACCAACTTTGGAACGGCACCCTTGTTCCGAATCACCGTTTGCGGAGTAGTGGTTATGGCGGTGGCTTTACTAAGATCCGTGTACGGGTTGTTCAGCTTCATGACCAGCATGGCTGCATCGATTTGCTGGCGGGCTTGGTGCAAACAGTGAATTACGTTCAGGTCCCGCTCCTGGTTCAGTTCGGCGTTCAGAAAGGAGTCGAATACTTTTTCGTTGGGACTGGACGTAATCAACGCCTTCATGGCTTCGCTGTTGGCAAAGGAACTGTCGTCCGGGAAGTGGGAATTCGAAAGAGTTGGTTCAACCATTATTGGAACCTCGGGTGTCTCGCGGCCGGACAACTCTCGTGTGGCGTTGTTTATCCCTACGCTTTCCGCCGAAGTGTTTGATTTAGTTTCACCTTTTTCGCTAGATGTGTTCTTTGGACTTTCCTGAAGCTCTTCCAATGACCGGGGTTTGATCATGGTGCCATCCGGTGCTGTTTTAATTTGTCGACTTTCAGGAATACTTGACGGTTCGACCTGGACAGCAGCTTTGCCTTCTGCAGGCGGGGTGGCGCAATGATTAGTCAGACCTGGGCTCGTGACACAGATAGTAGGAGTTGTTACCTTCAAAGGAGATTGTAGAACATCTTCGCCTCGCTCGATAGCTTTTATGTTTGTTCGGTAGTAATCCAGCAGATTGGATAGCATAGCCTTAGATACCATAGAGCATTTTTCCGAAATTTCCGGCAAGAGATTCGAAGAGGTATCGTTTCGAAATTTTGAAAATACTGATGGGCCAGTCCCTTGCACCTCCCAAAAAGAGGTTTCTTTGTCATTCTTATCCGGACAAGAGCAGTTCACCAAATCATAGCTCAACTTCGCCAACACGCCTGATTTATTGCAGGCGATTTGCACCGTTAGTGTGTCAGCGTTCAGCTTTTCCTTTTCAAAGTCAATGTATTCCAACTTGAGGCCCATCGATTTCAGCAGCAGTGTTAGATCCATGACGTCAACCTTCAGCGGCTGTGTCAGAGAGAAATGATAAATACGAATAATACAATTAGCGATATGCATATGAAAATTGGCACTTTACAAAATTGGAAGAAGCTTAAGCATTGCATTGTCTTAGTCATCCTTGACGACGAATAGCAATGAGTGTTGGCTCTGGCAGTGCGTCACTTAAAAGTAGCATGCGAGATCGTTTGGCCAGGGGCTTCTATTTCGGGCACTCAACCAGATATGTACTGTACGTACATCAACGTGTACAAAAAATAGTTTAAAATTGATCGAGATAAAGCGGATAAGTGCCCAGAATAGAAGGCGCTGTCCAAATAGTCTTACAACCCGATATGTAGTCGACTAACGCAAGTGTTTTCTTAAGTTTTCGGAGATATCACCTCCTTAACCTTGTAAGGCCTGTACTCGAAAAAAAATGCACCACAGAAAATAGTGTATAACTTTCAATTGAACGCATCCAAACAGCTGGTTTTTTAAACAGTTACTGTATAGTATGTGTAGATGATGAAAAATCCATAAAATTGGTAGAGTAGGGTAATTCATGTATTTTGGACAGGCTGAGGACAACGTTGGAAAAATCGTCCCCTAGCTTCCTTAGAAAGCAATTGATTATTTTGCAAAGTTACTAATACGCTTACAATATGATTGTACTTTGCCGTTCCTGGTGACAAAAAACTTAATGAAAGCATTTCAAGCTGAGAAAATCACAATTTCCAATCGCCTGTTAGAATTGCATTTTTGACACCGAATATATATTTTGGACATTCTCAGGTATATATAATTTGGACAGTGCAATTATCTCAATGTTTATGGCTAGTTTCCACTTCGTACGTACTATGCAAAAAGATAGGACAAGTAATGGTCAAGTAATGATTCCGCTTCAAAATTACTTGTGCAGTTCGCAGATGGCAAGTAAGGAAAAAAGTGTAACACTCGTAACGCCGCCCGTGCAAATCAAATGGAGCTGTCACTTTTCCTTGCGGAAAAATTATCCGCGCTATTATTCCGTAAGGAAAAGTAACGTTTCTCCCCATACTGGATCAGTTGTCAAAATTACTTGTGGAAAAAGGTGGAAGTTTACTTGAGCGCTCTATACTTGGCAACACGAAACTTAGCTTTAACGAGGAACGTTACGTTTCTTTACGGAATAATAGCACCGACGAACCGACGTGACAGCTAAAACAATTAAATTTAAATTTGTTGTCCGCGACGCCATGATGAAAAATAGCCGAACACTATCCCACCTCTATAACGGCTCGCGATGATTTGATAGCTCGACACCAAACCCCCGTGTGTTCATATAGGAAACGGTTCGCGTCTGCGCTGATTTGACAGAAGCGATCGCTCGCTTCGATGGTCGACCGTTAAATTTGGGGGGGGGGGACACTTTTGAATCACCACTGTCACGTCGGTTCGTCGGAAAAGGAAAAGCGACAGCTCCATTTGATTCGCACGGGAGGCGTTACGAGTTTTACACTTTTCTCCTTACTTGCCATCTGCGCAACTGCACAAGTAATTTTTAAGCGGAATCATTACTTGACCATTACTTGTCCTATTTTTTTTTCACAGTACGTACGAAGTGGAAACTAGCCATTAGCCATGAATACTGCTAAACATGGAAGTAGCTTAAATTAACAAATATTTTCTTGCAAATAATCTAATTTCTCCGCTTAACAGGCATCTATTCCCATGTAGTTCGTCAGATGACCAAAATATATTTACAGTAGAAAACTTGTAATGGTAATGCATTTTACACAACCTATTTTAAGCGTTCAAGGTGAATGTTAAGAGATTAGCTGTCTAGTTCTTCATTGTTAAACATTTTTCATTGCAATAAGGCTTTTACATTTCACACAATTATTAATTCAACGATTTAGAAGTGAATATTGTATGTGAATTCTTAATTGTTAAGCGTATTTTCAACATAAGTCATTATAATAGGGTCTGTTTGATCCAATATGAGAAGTATCTACTTTTATAGCTCTTCGGAACAAGACATCGCCGTGCATATCCAAATTATATTTTTTACCCTATTGGCGAAAATATCTCAGACGCAAGAAAATAAGATTTTTGGAGCGGACCTGGTGTGGTGGTTAGAACACTTGACTATCACGCCGAGGACCTGGGATCGAATCCCACTCCCGACATACTCACAAAAATGTGGGTTCTTCCTTCGGAAGGGAAGTAAAAACGTGGGTCCCGAGATGAACTAGCCTAGGGTTAAAAAGCTCGTTAATACAGACAAAAAAAAGATTTTTGGAATTTTGTGCACCACCGTAAAACATAGTTATATTTATAACTTTGCTGTTAGTTTGTAAACGTCTGGAATTTTTACTGTAGGTTCCCTGTAGGTTGCTTGTGGAGCGAAAAAGCAAAGGAGGGTTGAAAGAAAATTAAAAATCTAGGTGAAAAATACTTCCCACTGTTCTTTATTGATGCTTACATAGTTTTTTTTTCTAGACTGCGACAAAACGCCCAAAAAGAGATTTTAAAGTGGATTAAGAACAGACTTTTAAGAATCCCAAAATGGTCGCCACAATGGCCGACTTTGGCACCTACTATTGTCGGGCCGCCACCAAACCGGACTTCGCACAATCAAGTGGCGACGCGACCCAACTCGCGACGTTTTTAAATCATGTCAAAGGTAGTGCGCATCCTTCCCGTTGTTGTCAGCAACACAGCGCACTAGATGCAAAACAGTTGCGACACTTGTGGACCAAGAAAATGGCAATTTTTGATTGAATGTCGGTCTTGATTCCAACCGGATAGACAATAACGATTTTGAGCGCACAAATCTCTTTGTAAACAAAACCAGCGCACCTGAGCTTATTATTTTAATCTTATTACAAGTGAGAAATAACAGAATAATGAAATGCACTATTGAGATTTGTGCGTCTGAAGTTTTGATGCACTGTTGAAGCGGGATTTCAAGACGTTTGTCCTTAAGCTGCCCCTCTTCGCATGTCAGTCCCATGTTGTGTTTCAAATCGCCTACCTTTTGTGCTAAAACTCCAATTATTTTCGAAAAAATGTATTTAGTTCATCCATACTCGGCGGCCGGCGCGTATTTTGCGGAAATGGTTTTCAAATGCACTTGTATTGAACATTTAGACATGAAACTTTACACGATCAGAAAAAAATAAGTACAATTCAAACCTAAAATACTGAAATTGAGTTAAAACACATTGACATTGTTTTAACTCAACTTCAGTATTTTATGACTCTTAAGACTCCCATGATTGGCTTGCTAAATAAGTTGCACCGAACTGAATCCTCAGTTTTTTTTAAATTAAAAGATCCCCTCCTGATTTTCTTAGGGAAAATATTTAAATCATTTCTGTCTTAACCATGGGATCAGGCTGGATTTTTGGTAGAGTTTAAATTATCGACGGCAGTAATGGAAAAGATCGAAAAACAATGGATCATGGATCAAATTTCTGGAATGATCAGAGCTTCCTGGTAGTTGTAAGGCGCTGTCCATAAACTACGTAGACTCATTTTGAGCAATCTCAGACCCCCCCCCTCCCCCTCCGTAGACTTTTGTTCATACAAAATTTTCGAAATTTGTATGGAGCGTAGATTTAAGCCAGACCCCCCCGTCCCCCCTAAGAGTCTACGTAGTTTATGGACAGGCCCTAAGGAGTATTTGTGAAATATTGTGATGAACGTCGACTGGAAATTTTGGAGAAATATTTGGTGGAAGTTCGTAGTCAAATTTATCAAAATTTGTTTAAGAAATTGATTGATCGTGTTGTAAAAAAAAATTTATTTTTTTTGTGACACAGTAGGGAATCGCGCCACTTGGGCGGTGGTTCTATATTCGTCTGTTTTCCACTATAACTCAGTCAAATTTGAACCAATTGGCACAACTTTTGGAATGTGGTGAGATAGGGATAGTATCTACCCGAGTACAACATTTCAAGTCAATTGGTTCAAAATTGACTGAGTTATAGTGGCAAACAGACGAATATAGAACCACCGCCCAAGTGGCACGATACCCTATGTCCTGAAATTTGTGATATTCTTAAAAACTACAGATGCAAAATCCTAAATGAGATTTTCATGATGCCATTCTTGAGAATTGGCTGGAAAAAACTTTGGAAAAACTCTGGATGGAATTTAATCTGGGCAGGTTGACAAAAGAAAGCTTCCGTAGAGTTCTCTTTATAAATATAGGAATTGTTGATTTTTCTTTGGCGAGAAAAATCAATAATTTCTAAATATAGAACTCGACGATGACTAAAACCGTTAAGTATAGTATTTCTCCTTGTTTTCGTGGGTGTGCCGAGTACCAATCGTGGGACTTGTTGACAGAATTGCGGGTGCGCTCATTGAATTCTTGAAGATTTGTTTGCAGAATCAGGTATCAGAAGGCCGGCTCCAGAGGCACGTTATCCTCCATTTGAGACATTTGTGCCATCGCCATACATAAAAGCTTATTTCATCATTTATCTGAGGGAGAATTGGACAAGGGATGGAATGGGATTAGGAAAGGGAAAGGTGATGAAATAGGAAGTGGTGCCCTAGAAGAGGGAATGAACGCATAAGCACAACAAGAGCTCATAGTCCATACCACAACGGGTTTAATCAGCGCCCTAAAAAGGACATTGTAAAACGCATAAGCGTAAAGAGAGCCTATAGCTCATTGGAGGTAGCTTGTGACGTCATGCAACTTTCAATAGGACATTGAAAGGCACGTCATCGAAAGCACCCTCAATATTCAAGAAATCACCCAAGCAAAAACTACTTTTAAGCGAGTACTTTCTTGAAAACGCATACAACTTTGTGTAAAAGAGTGACTGTGGACTTCCCAAATTGGAAGGCATGTGAGTTTACATGAATAGGCATGTCAGCCATACGAACATCACAGATGTGATAATCGACAACGCGTTTTAAGCATTTCAGAAAGAACGTGGTAACCAGGAACTCATTCCTTCTTTATACAACGCACGCACCCTTTCAGGATAAAACTATCAAGTAATTTCATGCCATGAAAATACACAATAGAAAACTACAAGAGTTCAAAACATGTTTGAAATACTCAAATTCCTTTGGAGAAAAATAGGTTAAACCCCATTTGCTCCTGGAGATTTGAAGTAAGCAGAGCTTTTCAGGGTCCACTAAGTCGATTATATAGCTATAATTCTCGGGCGAAAGCTAGTACGTAATTATACATACAACCGAATGGTTTATCCGAAGATATTTTGAACTAACAGATCAGAGTTCCATTCATGAATACCTCTTGTGATCCGCACAGACCGCAGAGGACAAGCTTCTTTCAAAGCAATAGTTATGGTATACCACAATGGAGGGCGTTGTACAGTGTATCAAACAATTGTCCGTACAGCAATGTTTTGGTCAAAATAATTTTTCATTTAGATGATTATAACTTTTTTATACGTCAATCAAAAACGTTGAAATTTTGACCAATTATAAGCCATATATTAAAGCTCCATTCTTAAAATTCTGAGCGAGATCGAATAAGTTTTCCTAAAGTTATAGAACCTTTAGTAAAACTTATAACATTTTTGAAACATTATATCTCAATATGTACTGGCAATATGTGTTCAAAAATCTTAAAAGTTTTACTAAAAGTTCTATAACTTTCAGAAAACTTATTCGATCTTGCTCAAAATTTTACCAATGGAGCTTTTATATATGATTCATGATTGGTCAAAATTTCAGCGTTTCTGATTGACGCATAAAAAAGTTATTAACATTTGAATGAAAAATATTTTGACAAAAATTTGCTGTACGGACAATTGTTTGATACACTGTAGATACCAAAACACAATGAAACTCTCTTGGAGTTGCAATGGAAGCGAGTTATCCATAAAATGTGGTCGCAACCAATTAGTACAGGTTCCCCCATTTTTAAGCAGGGACGCCTGAATACGCAAAGTATGCAAAGGGACACTCAAAAATGCAAAGAAGGTCAATTCTATGTTAAGTTATTCATGAACTGTACTACCTAAGTAATCCATCAAACAGAAGCATCTCAAATTAATGTTTGAGATACTTCAGATGATGTAATAATCGTAGCAATACTGCAAAATATCAGCGAAAAGATGCTGAATACAACAGCTTGCTTGAAGGCATTTATAAGGAAAGGTTGAAACATACTGTTAACGTTATTTTAAGATACAGCATGCTCGAGGCACGACACTTCTTTTATAATGAAAGAAACAAAACTGGGTTCACAAGGTAACCTATACAGATGTTACCCTACGAAAATGAACTTTTTGAAGTAGAGCCACTTGGGCTATGCACGCTTTTTATGTTGAAAATTGATCTGAAGTTTCCTAGCCGTAGCCACTACCAAAACTAGATAGGATTACACTCTTCACAATCACAGTACAAAAAGGAAACATCAACGACAAACCAAATCGGTGTCAATTGAAAAACGCCAATGGCGAAAACGCATTAAGCGAACCCATATAGGTATAGTAGACGTTCGCTCGGTGCAAACGGTTTAACTGCAATGCTTTTTAACTGCAAGTCCGCTAAGTGCAAAAATTTTGCAGTTATCGCACCGCTATCTGTCAAAAACGAAACGTCAACAGAGTTGCGATGTTTTTCAGATGCACTACAGCTGCATTGCTATGTTTTTGAGTGCATTCTGGCTGCGTCCAACAGCAATTGACAACTGTTTGACGGCTGTCAGTCGTTGCAGTTAGCGAATTTCATTCGGTAACTGAAACGTAAACATGTTGCACTTATCGAACTTCTACTGCAGTAATGTAAGCTACACGCAGATAAATTGCGCTTGTTTAAAACAATAAACGCATGGTTGATTTTCAAACTGAGAATTTACTTATTCCAAAGTTATATTTCATTGTTTTCATTTAGAGTTTATCGATAAAAACCGATTACCATCATTTCATATAATGTCAAAAATTTCATTTGTTTCAACAAAATAAAAACCATAAACATGGTCCGAAAGCACTCACACATCTATAAAATGCTTACCCCAACATCGCTACAACGAAGAAGGTGTAGCAAATCCATCACGCCAACTTCCAAGTATAGCTTTGGCCGTGATGGATAACGCGCAGGTACTCACGACAGCATCCACTAAAAGTTGATCGGTTTCGCCTTTTTATAGTCGTTCTCCTCCCCATCCGCTTACCGACGCTCTAAAAATAGATTTCCGAACTGCCGCAGCTGCTGCCGTCACCAACACAATCACATTCCGGGTTTGTTAGTGGCAAAATTGCAGTCGTTTGAATCAATCCATTATTTCATGTTGAAAATACCATATCTCTGTTTGTTTTAATAAATTGTCAAAAATTTCGACAAATGAAAATATTTGTATTATCAAACAATAGAACAGTTCAGTTTAAACTAGAAATCGGTTTTCGCTATAGTAAACTGAAAAATCGGTTGATTTGAACTAGAATTTAATTGTGTTTACAATTTATTTTTCTGCGTGTAATTTACAACATTTGAATAATCCCGCCCTTATTTAGCCTCAAATTTGAGACTTAATCGTTATGTGTCCGGCAAACTTTTTGCTTTTTTCTACACCGTGCTTTTTAAATGGGTGCTGGGTACCCGGGTACCCTGTCGGCCACATAAGGGTTAAGAAGGGCAACTGATTATCTCGGAGAAACGCAAGGTCCACTGCACTATTGCTCCGGTTAGCGCAATAAGGGCGTAATACTGTGGAGGGCGCCCTAAATCTCCACAGGCTCCGTTTGTGGTTAGGTTTTTATTAGACCCCCCCCCCTCCCCCTAACCATTCATTCCTTGGCACGGTAAGCATAAAGCCGCATAACACCATGAATTAGGGGTCACCTGTTTAGTGGACTCTTACCACTGGATCAGGCGGTCCGCAGTGTTATTCCGTTATTCTTAGCCAATTGCGACAACCGCTACCGACACTACACAGCTACACGCAGAAAAATAAATTGTAAACACAATTAAATTCTAGTTCAAATCAACCGATTTTTCAGTTTACTATAGCGACAAACCGATTTCTAGTTTAAACTGAACTGTTCTATTGTTTGATAATACAAATATTTTCATTTGTCGAAATTTTTGACAGTTTGTTAAAACAGAGATATGGTATTTTCAACATGAAATAATGGATTGATTCAAACGACTGCACTTTTGCCACTAACAAACCCGGAATGCGATTGTGTTGGTGACGGCAGCAGCTGCGGCAGTTCGGAAATCTATTTTTAGAGCGTCGATAAGCGGATGGGGAGGAGAACGACTAAAAAAAGACAAAAAAAGGCGAAACCGATCAACTTTTTGTGGATGCTGTCGTGAGTACCTGCGCGTTATCCATCACGGCCAAAACTGCACTTGGAAGTTGGCGTGATGGATTTGCTACACCTTCTTCGTTGTGGCGATGTTGGGGTAAGCATTTTATAGATGTGTGAGTGCTTTCGGACCATGTTTATGGTTTTTATTTTGTTGAAACAAATGAAATTTTTGACATTATATGAAATGATGGTAATCGGTTGTTTTTATCGATAAACTCTAAATGAAAACAATGAAATATAACTATGGAATAAGTAAATTCTCAGTTTGAAAATCAACCATGCGTTTTATTGTTTTAAACAAGCGCAATTTTTCTGCGTGTATCTAGGCTGATCGGGAAAAGAAGTTAACATTGATGGTTATCTTCCAAACGAGCCCGAAAAGCCCCTGTCACAAATTTAACAGGAATTTCTCTCATGAATCTCTCAGTAAATGTCTGAAAATGTGATTTTTTCAGGATTTCTACCAAAATGTTTGTAACAAATAGACACAGTATAATTGAAACGATTGCCAATCGCTTTGAAACTGATACTAAGTAATGATTCACCATACAGTTTTGCTGAAATTGCATATAGGGTAGGTAATCAAAATTTGAACCAAATTGCGGCTTCCTGAAGTAGTGCAAATTTTAAGTGATTTTTTCTCCTACATGGAAATAATTTACAACGGCAAAGTCGTATGTACATGAAAGCCACGGGTATAAACTTTCTGTTAAATGGTAAAAAGTTTGTATTTGCACCGAATTTCATTGAAATATTTGATTTTTCATCAACAATGATTTTAATTTGAACCATCGTAATCATAATTTTAACCAATTTTAATCTTAATTTGAACTACTGGCGGCAACAGCTCGAGCAACTCACAAAACAGCCAATTCCATGCTGAACAATGAAAAATCACATGAATCTGCTAATTCTCATACCTATTTTTCATTAGGAAGTGGAATCTCAACTCAGAATGTTCGAAATTCTTTAGGAATTTGGAAACTAAATTTGGATTTTTTCATCCCCCAAGAGTAAACAAAGCAACCACTAGCGCAATCTAAAGGCCAACACTAGAATCTCACCCCCGTTTACTAGTTCAAATTTAGATTACAAATGGTTCAACTTAAGATAACATTCTCCAAGTAAGAATCACTTAAATTTGATAATTTTATGACAAATTATGCGGAATATTATTCGTTTGGTCGATTCTACGATAAATAAGCTTTTATTTGACGTGTTCACATATTGCATGTGATACAATGAATGAGCTGTACGAGTGCACCGAAAATGTGCTTTCTCTTGGGGGAAATGGGTGAAATCACAGTGATTTTTCAATTGCCTCTTTTCCATGACAAACACGCTTTTTTCAATGCTTTTAAAGTCCATGTTATCAGATTATATTACGGAAAGCTGTTTAACATCTTTTCGGGACAATATTTGCCTGAAAAGTACGTCGTTGTTTTAATGAATTTTGAAATGGTTCAAATTAAGATTACAATTTGACTAGTTCAAAGTTTGATTTCTTACCCTATAATAAAATAAAAATAATAAAATAAATCCTGATTAAAATAGAAAATTCCATTCTCTAAAAAAAAAGGAGACATCCTGACGAGGAATCAAGCATCTATTCAAAAATTTTATCACCAGTGTGCATATTTTTTTGTTTTTTTTTTGCAGAAGTTGTCAAACGAAGTCATGGAGAGGAAAAAAAATTGATTTATATGGTTAAAAATATTTCTATCAATAGAAATAAGGTTTATCTGTGATCCAATAAAAGAAAGAGCATGAACTTTTCCATTTTTCCAGCTTTTGTTTTATATGAACTTGATACATCAAAATCATATGTTTTTGTACTGCTGCGGATTTGATGACGTTGGCGCGGATTTTGTGGTTTTCAAATCGACACTTCTGTAACAGCCCTGTGTCTATCAAAAAAAAACTTGGTATTCCTGGTTAAATTATTGCAACATTTTGGAGCAAATTTTGGCAAATTCGTAGGAAATTTATTACCGCAGCTTTGGAAGAATTCGCGAAGCTTTATTTTTCAAAATAAACATCTTTTGAGATTTTTTGTGTGATTCTTTGTACAGGGTGGCAACGTAGAAATGATACACTCGAAAACTGATGCCAAATTCAAACAGGATTTAATTTTTCTGCAAATTCACTTTTGACAGCACAACAAAGTATTAAACTTACAAAGTATTTAGTTCAATTAGAATCATTCCCCTTTGTTTTAAATTACGGCCCGCAGACGTTTCTCGAAGTTATTACAAGTCGCACGCACCTCTTCGTCCGGCATTTCATCCCAAATTTTTACCAAACGATTTTTGAAGGCATCCAAAACCAAGTTCTTCGCATCGCCCAGGTTCCCTAGCATGTATTCCCATGTACAAAAGTCCAGTGGGTTCAAATCGGGAGATGAAACCAACTATTCCGATGAGCTGATGAAGTACGGTAAATTTTGCTTGCGTCACTGTTCAACAACCACTGCCTTATGTGTCGGTACTGAGTCCTGCTGGAAACAAAAAACTTTCTTTTCCAAACAGTTTCTTGGCTCTGGGGAATAGGTGATCTTTGATGACGTGTTGTAAAAAGTACTCTTTGTTGATTTTTATGCACCTGTCGATGAACAACAATGGTAATTGGCATTTTGTTGATATGTCACCCCAAACCATCACCGTTGCAGCACTTCGATATCGTTGAACCTCTCGTTTGTCGGCAGGAATTTCACGAAGACTTGATACACATACACATGATCATTTTGTTTATTCAGAGACGCTTCCAAAGTAAAAAATTGTCGTCCAAAAAAAAATGTTGTGAGCAGCGTGCGTCTTGAGCAGAACGCGAGATCTGGCAACCCTGTCGGAAATATTCTTCAGAGTCAATCCGTGAATCCTTTCTTTCTTAAAAGCCCCATATCTAAGATCCCATTTCCCCAAGCACACTTGTTTTCAATGCAATAGCATGAATGGCAACGTATGGCTCCCAAACTACTGTATCACTTTCACGTTGCCACCCTGTAGATCTTCAGAAATTGTTAAATCACCGAATGATTCATAGAATAATTCACCATGGATATTACTGTAAAACTTCATGGAAATATTATTGTAGAGACTCTTGAAGAAATGTTTGACTTGTGGAATTTTAAGGCAGCCTATGCTGACGTCTTCTGAAATCCTTCATTTTCATTGAAATGATTGTAAACCTTTTGTAAAAGTTATAAAAAAATCCCAGTTGAAATCTTGAAGGAATGTCTGATCGTCTGAAATAATTTGTAATAGAATGTTTTGAAAGGTATTTTCTTGAAAGCTTCCAAGCAAATTATACTTTATACACAATTTTAGAAAAAAATCTGAATATAGAAAACTCAAGAAACGGACTTCAAAACTTCGATCATGAATTTACTGATTTATTTAATTTCAAACAGGATAAACTTGCACAAATGAAGGTTTAATTTAATACTGAATTTTTAATGAGAAATTAGGAGGATTCATTTAACAGCGTAAACCGCTGATTGGATATCAACCTGATTAAACGTCGCGATCGCCAAGGCAATCTTTGATTTCATTCGCAATTTCGTGAAACATTTCAAATAATTAGATAATCATGGGTGACGCAGTTGTTTAATCTGTTTAGTGAATCCTCTTATTGTTTAAACTAATTTCTACTTGATCTTCTGATTGTTTTTTTTGGCACAATTCAGACAAGAATCGCAAATAAGTAAACCTCGAGCAATTTGTGAAAAACGCCTTCCAAAACTCCTGAAAGCAAATTCTAGAAAAAAATATTATTTTCCGAGTATATTCTGGAAAAAATCCTAGCAAAGGCTAGCTAGCAAAATAGTGCTTTCTGAGAAGATAAATGTAGACTTATGTGATAGTTTTAAGGAATAATGTAGTAGTTTTGTAGAAGATTAACTTTGATATTACTGACATGCTGACATGTTCTACTAGAAAACTAAAATGCACGGTAGACACTTCAAAATTTGGAATAAATTCGTTATCTCAAGGAAAATTCAATATCTTAGCAAAACTGAGTTAGAACATGTTAATGGCTTATCAAAAGATTCTAAAGATTCTAAAAATAACAGTTCTGAATATTTTCGAAATAATGATCAAAATATTAGAAAAATGTACTTTATTTTGCTATTATAGAATCTTTCAGAGGGACATACACTGCTTTTTTATCTCAAAATCAAAAGCGTGCCGCACTAAACCTTCTTGGGGGTCACAGTTTTGTGATCACTGGCACAGACTATCTTTGTGCCTAACAGACGATATATACATTCAAAATAGTCATTGGTTGAGAAAGCTTCGGTTTTAAATTGTGGAACTGCATTTAGAGCACTAAGCTTTGAAGCAGGCTTCATCCCAGACGGGATGCCAATAAGAAAAAAAAAATAAAAATTAGAGACAACAATTAGAAAAGATGTTGGTTTCACTTTAATGGCCGAAATATTGTGTATGTTAAAAGTGCTCCAAACCGAAAAAAAATACTGCGAGCAAGTGTTTTCGCTAGTTCACTATGAAGTCAGTATTTCACTATGAAATCAGTATTTAAATTTTGAATTTTACATCTTGGACAATTTATTGTATGATTTCTCAAATAGCTATTCCTAGAAATCTTAAAAAGATTGTTGTTGGTTTTTGGTCTGCAGAAAGTTCTCCCAAGCTCCTGGATAATATTTACCCCAAATTTCCGTGGGATCTCAACATAACTTCTTGTGAAGTATATCACCGTAAATCTACAAATTGTTAGGTAGGAGTTGTTTTGACACGTCGGATATAATTTCGTGTGAAACTAAAAAAATGGACAGGAGTTGCTTTGGATACGTTAGAATTCCAGAATGGTTTGCCTGAAATTTAAATGCGAAATCCCATCAGATACGACATATTTGAAATATTTCGACAAAACTTATCCTAGGAATTTACTCGGTGATGCACAAAAAAAATCTTCGATTATTTTTCCCAAATATAATCTTTAGAAAGTGACTTAAAATTTACAAGGGTTTTTTTTCAGAAACCCAATATAACTACTTATTATTGTCTTATAACATAAGTGTACCATGACTAAAAAAGACACTACACCGTCTTCAACCAGAGGATGTACAGAAAGAAAACAAGCACTTACATAAGTCAACGGACAACACACATAACACCCAGTGGCCCAGTGGAGAAATTTTCGTTCGACGAAAAGTTTTCCCCAACTGGAGCGGGAATCGAACCCACACTCCAAAGCTGACTGACGCCTCTAGCCGCACGGCCACGATGCCCATTATGAAAAACATTACGTAGGAAATTGTCTAAGCTAAAATATTTGAAAAATTTCGATTGTTATTTTCCCAGACATGTTTTGAACTTTTTTGTATCTAATTTCCAATAATTTTCGTCACAAGATGTTTCTTAAGGCATATTCACTTAAACATATTCCTCTAAACAAGTTCTTCAAAAATTATATCTGAAATTTTTGAATGGTTTACAGGGCATAGACAAAATGATCGGGACAGGCAAAATTTTTTACTATTTTTTACTGTGAGTTGTTCAATTAGTTGTGTATCGATGGTCCAAATTTGGGAAAGATCGGGATATACAGCATGACATTAAAAAGATTCTAGAAAAAGTCATATTTATCCGATTGGCAACTTTGATCTGTTATATCTTCGGATTCAATGAACAAAATGCAGTGAAAATTTGAGCGTTCATGACTCATATGGTAAGCTTTGAAAAACTTTTGACATAACCTAAAATGGTTGACACGGAAGAAAATTATAGCGTTTAGACTATTTTTCTGATATAACACCAACTTATCGAAAATTTCAACATCGCTTCAAAATTCGAGATGGTAATTATAGTTTATTTGAATTCCCTCTAATTGACTCGAATATGGATGTTTTAAAAGGAAGTAACTAAATAACCGACAATAAATTAAAATAGTAATGGGAAGCATATTAAAATTAGACCAGTTTACTAAAAAATCCTAGAATAAATTAAATTGCTGTAACTTTTGTTCTTATTAATAATTTTAAGTTTAGTCAAACTTTTTTTCAAAGCTTATTATATGAGTCATAAACGCCTAAAATTTCATTGCATTCGGATCATTCAATTCGGAGATAGGGTGACGAAGGGTATTATCGGCAGGTTTGTTCTCTTCGTCATGGGGGTTTTTTGTGGGCCGAATTGTCTGAAATTTGGGCATATAACTCAGCTCGGTTGGGAAGGATTTGAGGCCAACTCTGAGACCAAAAGGTTTCAAAAAACCCACCATGACAAAGAAAAAAAAACTGCCGAAAATACGTAAGTTCCCCTGCTATAACAGCTCAAAGTTGGCTATCGGATAAATATGACTTTTCTGGAATCTTTTTAACTTCATGTAGAATAGCCCATCTTTCCCAAACTTGGACCATTGACACACAACTAGTTGATCATCTCCCGAGTAGGTGGAAAAATCTGATGAATAGCATATTCTGCTATGATAGATTGAATTACTGAAGAGCAAAAACTGATATTGGTTTGATTGATATAAGAGGTAAAAGAACAGAAATAATAGCAAAATCTAATATGGTGAACTACTCAATAATAGCTCGTTAAGATATTACAAGATCAAAATAATAGCAGACAAGATTTGTCACTTTTTCCTGGAAAAAAAAATTAAAAAAATGTCAGCATGCAGCATCGAACCTACGACCTTAGGATTCACAGGCGGCGATGCTTACCACGCAACTGTGGCTCGCTGTTGTAAATAACATAAAAATAAGAGCATGCGGTTCTTCGTTTTCACAGCTCAGAAAGGGGCACATGGCATTTCACTAACATTGAGCCATCTCTATGGGTGTATGTGTTCCATTTCGTGCAGAAGAGCTAAACTTGTTCTTATGTAGAAATTTTCAGCTATTTCGACAAAAACAAAAACTAACATCATATCACTTTGAGCTATTCGTGCGATATTCATTAGATTTTTGAATAACTTATCATTATCACATCGAGCTATGACAGCAAAAAGTGTTCGATTTGAGATATGATTTAGATATTCTCGTCTACCCGGGCTTACAGTAAAAATTACATTTTTATTATGCACTTATCAAAAAGTTACAGTTATTTGACCATTTTTTGAAAAGTGAAAATTTTGCCTTTCCTGATCATTTTTGTCTATCCTCTGTATATTACGTTTAGGAATGGCATCTGCAGATTCCTTAACCTTAGTAAGGTCTTGGTCTTTTTTGACCTTTTTCGAATTTCAATTCGCTGTAGTTTTTGTTTAACGAATCCTAGCAATCTGAAATTTTGTGACAATTATTTTTTCGCGGAAATAAACCATTCCCAAAAATAAAAAGTATTAAACGACCCCTAGGGGCGCTCCCATAAAAAATGTTACAAATAAGACCCTGGGGTCATTTTTGACCCCAAACTTTGAACAGCTCGCAAAAATCAGTGGCTTGTCCGATTTTGAATCTCTTTGGTTCAAATGAAAGAGCCACAAGTCTAGTTTTCGAAACCACCGGAGAAATCCGGATTTGGCCACTGTAGCCACCGGTAACCTGCTTCAACTGAAAAATGCCGCTTTTGAGACCCTAACTTGGACAAGCTATAACATTGCAACCAAACAAGTAATCAGGACCGTCCAAGAATCGTTGGAAAGGTATTTACGTGGACTTTGATTGTAGACATTAAAATTGACTAATTATTGAGAACCGGTTCTGGAAATCCGGAACATCCGAAATATTAGTTTTCATCGTTGCTATGTGCTTGAAAGTTCATAAATTTATTCCCTTTATGAATTTTATTGCATAACTTCTCTGCACACTTCACTGAAATGAGAAACATATTGTTTAGGACCATTTTTGGAGGGTTCTGGGCAGGTCTGGTCAATGCTGAACGGGTTACAAGGACTCCGGAAGCTGGTCAATTGGGTAACGACAATGAACTTCATATAGTTTTTGCTCCAAAACCCGGCGCCACATGGTTCAACCTTCGTCTGTTGTTCTTTTGATACAAAAAGAGATTGATAGTCATCTTCTTCTTCTTCTTGGCATAACATCCCTACTGGAAAAAAGTCTGCTTCTCAACTTGGAGTTTTATTAGCACTTCAACTGAGTTTTATGAGCACTTCTACTGGTATTTACTGAGAGCTATGTCTGCTAATCATTATTTTACATGTAAATATCGTGTAGCAGGCACGAAGATACTCTATGCCCAAGGGAGCAAGGGTAATTTCCTTTACGAAAAGTTCCTAGCCCGACTGTAAATCGAACCCGTGTCCCTCAGTATAGTCATGCTGAGGGGCCCCAAATGAATAGTCATATTGGTTCCTCGTGGTCACCGGAGTGGCCACCGGAAAAATCCATTTTGTATTGCTCTCAGATTTTTACAACAAATGTAGGCTTTTGACGGCTTAATTTTTATTATTTATCGTCACTGTATTATTCTGGTATAGAAATGAACAAATGCTGATCTCCTCCGGAACTTATGAAAAATTAATAAGAAAAATTCCAAAGGAACTCTTGAAGGAATTTTCGGACGACCGCCTGAAGAATTTTCCTGAGAGACTACTGAACGAAATTCTAGAGATTTACTGAAGGAATTTCTGATAGACAGATTCTTGGTAGAAACCCTAGAAGAATTAGCGGTGGAACTCTTAGGAAAATTCCTGAGGAAGTACTTGCGGAACTCCTGGTGGAACTGTTTTTTTGTTTGTTTTTTTTTTTTAATTAAAGAAATAATAAAATTATCTCTTAGATGAATTACTGGTGTAAGGCCTGGTGAATTTTTTACAGAACTTCCCGGTGAAGATCCTCAATGATTTTCGGTAGGAAATCTTGGAGGGTTTCCCGATGAAAATCTTAAAAACAATCGAATAAAAGTCTTTGAAGAATTCCATGTGGAGTATTCATAAAAACTATGAACCAAAAAAATAGGGCATTTAGTGGAACTCCTAGAGGATTTTCCGGTGAAACTCCTCTGGATGTACCTACTATAAATTTCAGAGGAATATCCGGTGTAACTATTGTAAATTCAAGAGGAATTTCCAGATGAGCTCCTAGAGGAATTCACGATGCATCTGTGTTGCGGAGCTCCTACAGATATTCACAGCAAAACTCTTGAAAGACTATCTGATGAAGCTCCCAGAAAAAAATCCGGTTAAACTTCTAAACAAATTTACGGTGAGAATCCAAGAGAAATTGGAGTGGAACTCTGGATTTTCACACACAAAAATGCGTAATGGAGGGGGAGTGGTCCGAAAATTAAGATTTAATTATAACGTAATAACTTGATGCTGCATAGAGAAATTTCCGAAGAAACTTTTAGAAGACTTTCCGCTGAATTTTCTGCGAAATTTTTAGTGCACTATTTGGTAAAACTTGTAGAGAAATTCCCGATGGAACTCCTGCAGGAATGTACGGTGGAACTTCTACAGTAATTACTTAGTATTCTCGGCGGTACTCCTGTTAGAAATTTCTAGTGAAACTTCGAGAAGTATCCCCAGTGAATAATACTAAGGACATTCTCTTTGGAACTTTTAGAATGATTTCTGAAGAGATTTTCGGTGGAACTCCCACAAGAATTTCCGGTATAACTCTTGCCGGACTTCCCGATGCAGCTTCTAGTAATAATCGATGCAAATCCCAGAGAAATTCTCTAAACGAATCCCTAGTCGGTTTCCTAGTGGGAGCCTTGCTGTAACTCCTAGGAGAATCACTGGTGAATGTCTTAGAGGAGTTCCAGTGAATATACTGGAGGAATTCACAATGGATTTGCTGGACGGATTCACTGTGGATCAACTACTACAATTTCTGGATATTAGCGGAGAGGGGCCTACAAATATTCATAGAGGATCTTCGAGTGAAACTTCCGGTGTAACTGGAAGTACTCCCGTTGAAACTTTGAGCAAAATTGCCAGTGAAACTCAGACAGGAACTCCTTGAGGAATTCCCAGTGAATCTACTAGAGAAATAACACTAAAGCATTTTTGAACTCGGTAAGCTGATGATCATTTTTAGTGTAGAATCATGCCTTGAGTTCGAAAACGTGAAGGAAAAAAATTACAGTAGAGCGGATTTTTTTTTGACTTTCCATACAAGGCTGTCGATTTTAAATCGATTTTTGTTATAATTTTTCAGCAAAGTTGCTCCCTTCATGCATCTCTATTTCCGTAACCAATGCTCCGATTGAGCTGATTTTTTAAAAATAACTGGCCTACATCTAGGGTTCCAAATGTACGTTGAGAAAGATTTTTTCAATTATTTTTTTCTTACTGCAAAAAATACAAATCTTTATTATTTTTAGATATTTTGCTCAAATTTAAGGAGACAGTAAATTTCATATTAAAAATAAAACTATAGAGCTCGATTTTCAGGATAAACTCAAAAACTGTTCCACTTAAAATTTTTCAAAGCACGATCCTGATATCAGAACATAATTATGCATCAACAATTTTGGTCGATGGTAGAAGTTCATGACTTTAGTTTTTTTTTGTAAACTAGTCCCGAATAAAAAATACAGTAGAAAAACCGAACGTTGTATTGTAACAGTACTATTTAGAATTATATTTTTACAATAGACACCACTGTAAAAATAAAAATACAAAAACAATAAGATGTAATGTAGACACCATACCATGAATTGTATATAAGATTTTTACAATATATTATAAGGTACACCGGGGCAAGTTGAAACGGGTGGGGCAAGATGAAACAGCGGGTTTAAGTGATGTTATTCAATGATGTTAAACAATTTGATTGCCATAACACAGAGTTTTTGATTCAAACCAACTTTTAATTTATCCTTCAATTTCCAAATTTTATTGAAATCTATTTCAAAACTTCGCGTTTCATCTTGCCCCACCCGTTTCAACTTGCCCCGGTGTACCTTACAGGTTGTTAAGTATCGTAACAATATAAAAAAATATTTTTCTCCATATATATTTTTTTTGCAAAACCATACATTTTATTGTTAATGAATTGTTCAAAATACTGATACGTGGGTTTAAATATACCGTACATTGTATGGTACATGAATGGTTTCAAACAACAAAATGTACCGTAAATAAATTGTTTTTAATTGTAATTTCACTACTGGTTATACATTTAATCAAATGGTTTTGGAATGGTTCTCTTTTGTTATGTTGTATTGTTTTACATTACATAAACCATATATTGTTATATTATCTTGTCATTTTCCTCCTGTTAATGGCACCTTAGGCTTACTAGATTTATTAGAATGCGCTTTGGGAATTCTCCAGAGCGTTTTGGATAACCCTTCATATATAGGATCGCCCACGTCTAAGTCTGAGTAGTCTCTGATTGCATTAACAGTTGAAGCTTAGGCTCCCATGCCCCACCAGCCAGATAACCGGGTTTTGCAAACTAAGCATTATTTGTGGCAACACTTTGAGCGGCATGATGAAACTATGCCCAGCGCGCTAGGTGTTATTAGACCACTAATGTAGTTGCATGAAGTGGGTGACGAGGTAAATAAGTATCATTACAGCGTGCTTAACCGTTATTGCAATATTGAGGTACCAGTTTGACTAAAGTTTAAAATACATAACAACTCATGAGAAAACTGTCAAGTTCGATTCAAATATAAGTTAGGTTAAAAAGCGAACCCGCAGACGAACCTATATTAGAAGTCATTTCAGTGTTCAGTCCAGTCCAGTCTTGTTAGAGATCACAGTCATTTACAAAAAGTTTCGAATGTTTACTAGACTGGTCCAGTCCATATGTTAAAGATGGCTCTACGTCAAAGATAAAGTTTGTCAATCGCATTTGATTCGATTGTGGTCGAGGGCAAGTTCACATGAAAGAAGAGGAGAAAACTCCCCTCAATGCAAATACCGAAAGAATAGTGTTGAACTCATCCACTGATTTACGGTAATCTGACCTGCATCTTTCCGGGTTGGCCTACATTCGTATTTCTCTCATCGCACTCTACACACCTAGCCCGCCATATCTCTTGGACCCCTGCTTGGACCTGCAGTTCTTAGGACATCTGGTTTACCTCTGATTTAAACATGTTATTGACTTTAAATTGATGTTTCAACTTATTCACTTTTTTGTTTTTCCTTTCCTTTGCATAAAAAAAGTCACAAACATCAACAAAACAAAGCACGGAAAAAAATCTTAAACTGAATAAATAATTAAAAATTTACGGAAAAATAAAGTTTCGGAAAAGTGCATGGTTCAAACGTAAGAAAAACAGTATGATATATTGTTACATAAAAATCCAATGTAAATGTATAGTATAGCGAACCATTTCATTACAATACACTTTATTGTAGCTGGTACACTGTATGGTGCAGGAATGGTTTTCACCAAACACCCAATGGTTAGTTTTTATCCGGGGTCTAATTGGTGGAAGTAATAAAAAAAAACATTTAGTGGAACTCCTACGACTTTCTGTAGAACTCCTAGGAGAATTCGTTACGGAACTCCTAGAGGATTTTCCTGAGAAACTCCTAGAGGCATTCCCGTTGTCACTTTGAAAACAGTTCTTAGTTCAAAAAAAAATTTCTACTGGCTAGAGAATTTCCGGGGTGGAACTCCTAGAAAAATTTTCGTTGGAACTTCTAGAGCAATTCTCGCTGGAAGTATTAGAGGATGCGACTTCTGCGGGAATTTGCAGTGGTACTATGTAATACAGAAATACGATGTGGAACGCCTATACGAATTTCTGTTGTGAATCCTACTGGAGTTTCGATCAGAATCAGAACTCCTGAAATTTCTTTTGAAAATCCTTGAGAATTTCTGGATGACTTTTTTGGTGGATTTGATGGTGGGACTATTGGAAGTATTCCTTATGGAACTCCTTTAAGGTTACCAATAATGGAACATCTAGAGCAGTGGAGCTCAGCGCTTCTCGTATTTTTCTCAACATTTGGTTAGAAATCAATAAAAACTGAAGAGAAGTGCTACAAACTTATGCTTTATCCAACGCCTGGTGTTGTAGCTAACTGATTATGGAGAAAAACCTGAGTTATATTTTCAATCTTTCGAGATTTGCTCGATTGAGTAAAAAATAACGCCCGCAGGCCACACTCATTTTTGTCGAAGTTCGTCAAGTTACGAAAAGTTGCAAAACTTATTTCAGTTTAGTAACCTTTTACTACTAAATGACCTCGATACTAAGCTTCAGTTTGAATACAAATTTGCTTGTCGTTGAAGTGGTTCGATAAGTACTAAACAATTTTGTTGATGAATTGCGTAAAATGCCGAGCACCACTGATCTAGAGGAATTTTTGCTGGAGCTCCTGCGGGCACTTCTAGACGAAAAATGGGCTTCGTGAGAGATTCTCGTTTGAGCTCCGTGAAGAAATCCTGGTGAAGCTCCTCGTGGGAGCTCCCGAAGGATTTTTGTTTTATTTTCACCGGAGATGGAAAAAGCCGGTGGAATAGAGCAATTTTCAACAAGCCTTCCTCCAACTGACATGAAACCTCCTCATTACTTCATCTTTGTAATTTATAATTTGCAATAACAAATTTCGAGTTCATTTCCAGTGAGAGTACATTTTTTTGGAAGTTAGATTGCTACATCTACAATAAAGTAGATATATATTTCATTTTGACTTTTTGTCTCCCCCACTTCAAAAATGTTTGGTAGGATTTTGCATTTTGAGGGGGTAGATAAAAAATATTTATCAAATTATCGGCTCTTGCTAAAAATTCTGTAACAAATCCGATGAGTTTTTAATATTTTTCAGATTAAATGGTTTATTATTTTTATCCCCCCTCGACCAGGGGGTGGGACAAAAAGTGAAATAAATATTTGTAACGGCCTAATTGTTGTTGTGAGAATACTAACCAAAATTTACAAATCTATACATTTATTGGTAATGAAACGTGATCATAATATATTTTTTGTAACACTAAAAGGAATTCCTAGTGGAAGTCCTGGTAGCTGTAAAGGCATTCGCATGACCATACTGAGGGACACGGGTTCGATTTACGGTCGGGCTAGGAACTTTTCGTAAAGGAAATTACCCTTGCTCCCTTGGGCATAGAGTATCTTCGTGCCTGCTACACGATATACACATGTAAAATAATGATTAGCAGACATAGCTCTCAGTAAATACCAGTAGAAGTGCTCATAAAACTCAGTTGAAGTGCTAATAAAACTCCAAGTTGAGAAGCAGACTTTTTTCCAGTAGGGATGTTATGCCAAGAAGAAGAAGAAGATGACTATCAATCTCTTTTTGTATCACAAGAACAACAGACGAAGGTTGAACCATGTGGCGCCGGGTTTTGGAGCAAAAACTATATGAAGTTCATTGTCGTTACCCAATTGACCAGCTTCCGGAGTCCTTGTAAACCGTTCAGCATTGACCAGACCTGCCCAGAACCCTCCAAAAATGGTCTCAATATGTTATACAATATGTTTCTCATTTCAGTGAAGTGTGCAGAGAAGTTATGCAATAAAATTCATAAAGGGAATAAATTTATGGACTTTCAAGCACATAGCAACGATGAAAACTAATATTTCGGATGTTCCGGATTTCCGGAACCGGTTCTCAATAATTAGTCAATTTTAATGTCTATAATCAAAGTCCACGTAAATACCTTTCCAACGATTCTTGGACGGTCCTGATTACTTGTTTGGTTGTAATGTTATAGCTTGTCAAAGTTAGGGTCTCAAAAGCGGCATTTTTTTCAGCTGAAGCAGGTTCCCGGTGGCCACAGTGGCCAAATCCGGATTTCTCCGGTAGTTTCGAAAACTAAACTTGTGGCCCTTTCATTTGAGCCAAAGAGATCCAAAATCGGACAAGCCACTGATTTTTGCGAGCTGTTCAAAGTTTGGGGTCAAAAATGACCCCAGGGTCTTATTTGTAACTTTTTTTTTTGGGACAAAGGAAGGTTAAGTGCCCGACTATTCTTCTCAAAATTTATAAGTAACGGAATAAGATTTCGACAATGATTTTAGTATCCATGAAATGTTATCACTATCACTGTTATGCCAACAAAACCCCGCATTACTAACAGCTAATTGGTGAAATCACTGTTTCAACAAGAGACTGCTGCAGGATGGTTGAAATACTAGAAGTGTTTGTTCAAATAAAAAGACGTTTGTATTTACAAGCTGAACTCACATTTCCATCGCAATAGTCCGGTCGCAATTTCTGCACCTCTATCCACCTGGTAATCAAGTCGTACAGTTTCACGTTTGTAATGTTCTCCATGGCTGACGCCATTGTT